>NC_138057.1:67490647-67722032 GCF_964194185.1 Rhinolophus hipposideros
GTACTGTTATTATCAGTTTTACAGTTGAAAACTATCAGGGAGGTGAAGGGATTTTGCCCAAGGCTACATAGCTAACAAGTGGCAGAGCTGGGATTCTCACAGCTCAGACTCCACAGTATACATGTTTTAACACTTGTTTGTATTGCCAGTGACCATGTGCCAAATCCTGGTTCGTTCATCATCTCATTAGTTTCTCCCTACAGCCATCAGAGGTAGATAGTATCATCCCCACTTTACAGATGTGAAGACTAATACTAGTAGAGATGCCCCAACGTTCCAAGTCACATAGCTAGCGAAATGGTAGCGTCAGCATTTGAAAGCACATTTTGTTGTTTCTATAAGGACCCTGACCTTTCCATGTCCCACACAGCCTGCTTACATGGAAGCAAACAAGGCAGGCTGGAGCCAAGAGCCAGAAGGAAACACGGCTGTACACTGAGCCCTCAAGAACACTTTTGCCATCCCAAAACACAGTAACAAGTCCTGTGTACTAATAAAGCTTGTCGGTTTTAGGAACCATTAGGCACACTTTTGTCAACCTTGCCTTACATCTGGATAGCCTTAAGTAGTTTTACAAGGAAAGAGACATACGTTTATCTCCTTTTCTCTCTGAAAAAACGATCTATTGAAGTTTTATAGGATAAGATTTTTTAATCCCTGGAGTACATGTGGGAAAACTGAGTCTCAAGGAATTGAATGAACTCATCCAGGGTCACACAGCTAGTAAAAAAGGCAAGTGGATTCATGTAGTCATGGGACTTTCAAAAAAATGGCTCCCGACAGGGAAAAAAGAATACAGGCAGAGAGCAGACACACATGCCACTGTGGAGATTCTTTCTACTCCACGCAGTCCTGCAAAAGAAAATCTGGCCCCACCCTTCCACTTGCATGGTCAACACATAGGAGACACCTGAGCTGATCTTGATCTTGTGAATAGCTCCAAAGAGTCATTCTTGATACTCCCAGGCTCTTTTACACCAGAAGAGAGGGGTGCCCAGGACTCAGTATAGTTTGGGATGAGACTCTAGCCAGGTATGATTTTACTTCAAGCCTCCTCCTTCCACTGAGCCTAAGCTCAGTCGTCTGAGCCAAGGTGTCCCCTGGAGGGATGAGGACACAGAGGAGCAGTCCCCTCTGGTACTCAGGTACCTGTCTCTGTGACATCCTAGCCTTCCTCTGAATGCCTGGGGCCTCCCGAGTCTTCTGGGGTCCATTTTTAGTGATCCCCTCCCCCAACTGCACCAAGTGTGGGGGGACCATAGGGACACGTAAACCCAAATATGTCCGTTTTTAATCACTCTCCTCTGGAGAGATAAAAAGCTTTTCCGTAATATTGCTCTCTCAAGCATTCCTCTGTAGCTTTGATACCAGCCATTAAATCACGGAAAGGAAAACAAAACAAAACACAACAAAGAAAAGGGGACCAGCTCCAAACCTTCAGCTTTTTGACTTTTTTTAGCCTCCTGAAAGAAACGAGATTGTTTGACATCAAGTTTCCCCCTTTTTCATCCCTGCGTCCTCTCACCTCTGCTGGGATCCTCCTGGCAGATGTACCACAGCTAGTAGGCATCCTGAAAATGGGGAGGCCCTGAAAACTGCCTACCTTTTCTTCCCTCTCCCTCCTCCATGACCTTCCATCTCCCACAGTGGGAACCAGGGCTGGGATGACAGAAGGGCCTGGGATCTCAGAGTCACAGGCAGTATGAGAGGAAAGGGAACCGTGGTGTAAACCCTCCTATCTCATGGGGTAGGCAGATGAAAAAGCATCAGGAGGAGAGCTCTGGCTTTAGATCAAGTCCGGTGGTGATTCCACCATTCTCTAGCTGAGGTCTTAGGGGGGGAAAGCATTTAATTTTGCTATACCTCAGTTTTCCTTGTCTGTCAAAGGAATATCAGGGCAGCCCCCTTCCCTGGGTCAGGCACCATGAGCATTACATGAAATGTCTGTGCTTAGGGGAGACATTGCTACATAGACACTTTCAACAAACATTCATTGTTATTATCATTATTTATTTGAAAATGCTACTTTGTCACAGGCAGGAATGACCCGGGTGGAGTTTTTCTCTCCTCCCACCTCCACTCTCCCAATGAAAGAAAAACAAATAATAATAGGACCTTGATGTAAATTGTCATCCTTTGCTAATTCTCCTCCCTAGACAGTGATGAAAGAAAGCCAAATGTTATCAGAGCTAATTTTTGCGTTGAGTTTCAACCAGCCTGGGAAAAACATTCAAGGGAAGAAAAAAAAGAAAACACAGGATAGAGGCATAGTTGAGGCCCCGCTTGTCTGAGGGGGAAACTGAACCTGACATTAGGAAGTCTTGAATTCCAGTTTGTCCTACTGCTTAGTGCTGTGTGACCTTGGGCAGCTGATTTCACCTCTCTGAGTCTCAGTTTTCTCATCTGTAAATAGCACCTATGATACAAGATTGCTATGAGGGTTATATGTGACAAATTAGAAGCAGCTATATACCTGCTCAGCACACAGCAGGTGTTTCAGAAATGCACATTTCAGCTGAAACTCAGAAGCACCCCTCTCCTGGAGGAACATTTCCCATGTTTGGTGACCACACCACCAATTTTTGTATCTTCCTAATATACCTTCAGAAGGATTCTGAACTGGGTACAAAGCAGTGGAAGATGGGATAGATATTGGAGAAATTTTGGTGGGAGAGCTTAGAAAACTTGGTGAATTATAGTATTACGGTTTTTTAGAGTTATTATAACAGAGTACCACAGACGAGGTGGCTTAAATAGCAGAGATTTATTTTCTCATGATTTATTTCTCTGAGGCCAATGTCCTTGGCATGTAGATAGCTGCATTCCCTGTGTCTTCCCATGGTTTTCCTTCTGTACGTGTCTGTGTCCTAATGTTCTCTTTTTATAAGGACACCAATCATATTGGATTAGGGCTTACCCTGGGGAACCATTTTAGCTTGATGACTTCTGTAACGACCCTATCTTCTAATGAGGTAACATTCTGAGGTGCTAGGGGTTAGAACTTCAACATAAGAATTTGGGGAAGACACGATTCAGCTCCTAACAAATGGAAAACTGAAGGGAGGCAGCGGAGTGACAGCAACCTTGAAGAAAAACCGAAAAACAAAAACTTGGGTCTGAAACCAACAGGCAAAGAATCTCGCAGTGGAAGTCCAGACGTTGAAGCATGAGCTCAGAGAGGTATTCCCAACTCCAGGGAGACAACAGGCCCAATCCTGGGTCCCTGTGAAGTGGGGTGAACCAAGTAGAACAGATTAAACACGAGTCATAAAGAACCATTGATTCTTAGTGTTTTAGGCTCAGGCAGAAGAATGGCATGGGCAGCAGCCTCCCGGCTTGTAGTTCTGTTTACTTTGCTTGCATTGGTGCTGTGGGACTTACGGAAATATTTTTGGAGGGGCTATGCCTTCAAATGGCCCCCACTTGGCACTTCACGCAGTGATGTGATTCAGGCTGGGAATCCTGCAGGCCTGCATTCTGGGCTGTGCTGCCTTGGATAAGCCTCTTTCCCTTCCTGAGCCTTAGTTTTCTCTGAAGAATGGTCAATACTGACAATTTTGTCGTGAAGATTGAGGAAGAGGATTAATGCAGAGCACACGGTACCTGGCAAGTTCTAAATAAAGGGCCACATGCTTTTTAAAGAAGACAGCAATAGAGAAGTGTCTCTCCCTCCCTCCCTTCCTTTATTTTTTCTTTTAATAACAAACTCTGTGGGGCACCTACAAGGTACCGGGCTCTGCATTGGACGCTAGGCATTTTGAAAGGAACCAAATGGACACATAGATGGGAAACCCAGATGTTGTATGTACAGAAGTGGTGGATTTTCGGACAGGGAGGAGCAAGCAGGGTGAATATGTGAGAGAAAGATTTGTCTGTACCTGGGGTGGAATGGAGTGGCCAGAGAAAACTGTCCTAGAGAACTGTTTAAAGTGATCCTTACAGGGTACCCCCACAGCCTGGAGGTTCTCCCAGTCTAGTCCTGGCCAAAGTTTCGGGAGACGCCCCATTAGCCTTCTGCCATCAAACTTGCCTGCTTCATACATGCTCTTCACCTCTGGGGTGAAGTGTAGTGAGTAGACGAGAAGAAAAAGAGGCAATGACAATAAACATCAAGCTTAAGGGTGTGGAGAGGAAGCCCTTTTCACAGCAAGCCTACCTGCAGGAAGGTAGGGACGTGTTAAAAGGCCAGCTGACCAGGGTCCGAGTGACCGGTGCTTACCATGCAGCCAGGACAAGCCCCTTCCCTGGCCCAGCCTCCACACTCCATCTGTACAACAGGCCCAGACACCTCACATGGGCCTGGGAACGGGCTCTCTCCCACTTGCGCTGTCTGCCTCCATGTACTTACAGCCTGGAGGCAGCCTTGTGCTAATTAGATGGAGACGTGTGCAGGATTGCCTGAGGCCTTCCATCTTGCCAGGTGGGGATACGTCCCCTGGGATCCACCTCTGGTACCACACAGATGGTGCTCACTTCAGACCTACTGTCACTGTTTCTTCCACTATGTCTCCATCTTCCTGGACAACCATGGGGACAGACGGGGTGGAGGTGTTCGGAATAGACCCATGTCCTCCAGAGACACAGGAAGAGGGGACCTAAGCATGCCAGAGTCGGGAATGACACGAGGCATCCGATCCAATCAACATATTTGGGAGCACCTCCTGCGTAGAAGGAACCGTTCTAACAGAGAATAAAAGACCTCTTAGATTGTAGTGGGGAATCGTTTAACCCGGACCCCTCCTTTTTCAGAGAAGGGAAATGAGCCCCACAGCACAAGGGGTGCTGTGGCTTGTCCTAGGCAAGTTCATGTGGCAAGCTGAGCCCAGGTATATGGTTCCACGTCCCCGGGTCTGGGCTGGTGATACAGCGGTGTACCCATAGGTCCCCGTCACCATTCTATGCCTCACCCCATCCCTACTAAAGTTCAGTGATTTCCTTTCGCCACTTACACTCCAGGTAAATATTTCCCTCTGAACTTCTGAAGTGACTGCTTCAAGGCTCTCATTTCCCTTAATGGGTTTCCTCTTGGTTCCACTGCAAACCCTCTCTTTGCCCTTCCTCTCTGCCTCCTGGGGCTAAATCACCTCTTAGTCCCCTGCTCAGTGGTGCGGAGTCTGGCCTTTCCTCACTGTTTCCTTCTTCTCTCTTGACTGCAGACAGAGGTGGCCTGAGCCAGGGTCCCCAGCCCCAGGAAGGTTCTGAACTGACGGCACCCTACAGATGTGTAAACATTTTACCTTGCTAACCCAGCTAGCCACCTTCCAAAGGCAACAGGAAAACCAGGGACTGGGAGCCCCTGGCAAAATAAAAACCTGCAGAGGGAGAGAGGGAAAGGGAGAGGGAGAGGGAGGGAGAGGGGGAGAAGGAGGGGGGAGGGAGGGGGAGGGGGGAGGGGGAGGGAGAAGGGGAGGGAGAGAGAGAGATAATCCTAGTTCTGATGTTAATTTCCTCATTAGAAGAATTGTCTGCTTAAGTGTATGGGGATAGGAGGGTTAGCCAGGAAAGGAAGAGAAGGTGAGTTGAGAGGTGGGGTGGTGGGGGGCACAAGAGTATCAGCTCCAGGAACCATTGTTCTCCTTGATTCTCATAGTGGGTAGGTAACTCGGTCCAAATCTGGAGTCAAAAATTTGGCTTTGGAAACGTCACTGGGGAGGTAGTTTTTATGCACAGTCTCCCACTAGCAGCTCAGCCCATGGGAATTTATGATTTCTAAGTAAGGTTTGCAGTGGGAGGAGGACTGGTGCATTTCCGAGCCTTCGTCTTACCTGCTCTTGATGTATTGGTCAAGATGCCTTCTCTCTCTGGCCTGTTTTCTGCTTCTTGTCGTTTTCTATTTTTCATGCTTGACCTCACTCCCAGATCCTCCAGCATCTTAAAAATGAACTTCCATTTGGAGAGCCAGACTGTGTGCCAAGAGCCACACTGCTATGTCTTTTAAGTATGACAACTTAAAGAGAGATACAGATGAGGGAATTAAAATCCACAGAAGTGAAGTGATTTGCCCCAGATATATAGCTAGTGATTGTCTTCATGAGGATGACCTTGAGTCCAGAGACCCTGCACTTTCTACCCTATCAAGAACACACTCTGCCTTCTGATTCTCTCTGTTCGTTAGCCGTGAAGACAAAAATCAGTGCCCCTGATTCTGTTTGTCCTCTCTACTCTCACTCTATTTAGAATAACTCATAGGCTCCTTCATGAGACACTGAGTGCCTGCTGTAGGTAAGTCATGGAGCAAGCTGCGACACAGGGTACAGATGACTCAGACGGGCCATCACTGTCAGAAAGCATCCAGTCTGGGGTGGGAGGGGGTGGAGCGGCATGACTCTAAAACCAGAGAGCAAGTGTCCAGTTTCCTAAAAGTGAAATGAATTCAGAGAAGAGAATGATCATTCCTTACAGAGAAGAGAATGATCAGGGGGAGATTCTTGGAAGAGGTGGTTTCTGTTTTAGCTGTTGGGAAACCTGGAATCACAGAAAAGCACACTTGGATGGAGCATGTGAGGGGAACTTCATTCAATCCCCTTCTTTGCCACATGGTGGAGAACCCAGGCCCAGAAGAGGTACTTGGAGCTTCCCCAGGTTGCCCAGACCGTGAGAACAGGTTGATTTTATGAGGATACTCTGGCCATTTCATGGAGGACTGTTGGCCTGGGAGTGGGAAGAGAAGTGCAGGCAGACTTAAGTGCCCGACCCAAACTGCCCTCCACGTCAGCTGCTAACGGAGAGATTGACACAAATTCCGGGGCCCTGGTGCCCACAAAGGAGTAAAGACTATATGGGCCTCCTCTATTGATTTTTCTGGAAGCTCTCCATGATCATTTGATGAGCGCTAATGGCAGACTCACATTCAAAGTTACGGTGAGGACAATTCTCCAGCTGAAAGTAGGGGCCGTCCTTGTAAATGAGCGTCTTTTATTCGTTCTCATATTCCTCTCCTTCTCCTCCCACCTGACAGTTAAAATACACTCTTAATTAGAAAGTCCTCTTCCCCGTCCAACAGCCTGTCTGTACCAAGGACACTGGGTATATTCCACAAAGGCTGGGGAATAGGGGTTGGTGAGTGTAAAGGTAATTGGATCCAAAGAGAATCTGCTAAGTGACTTCCTGGGGCTCCCAGAGTAAGTGTAGAGAAGTCTGGCTTGGAACTTTCCCAAACACCCAACTACAACTTGTGACGCCCCCAGGCAGATGGTGTAATCCTGATCCCTGGCGGTACTGATGAGGGAGAGGGTAATGTGTAGAGTTAGTGCAGAGTTAGTGCGGTTCACCCAGTGAATACGAGGGTGTGATGGATCCAGAACCACTCACCAACCAGTTGGCCTGAAACCCATCTCTTTACCTCCTTTAATTTTCATTTCCTCCCCTGTAAACGTAATGCCACCACCTCGGGGATGTTACACGGATTAAATGAATTAATGCACACACAGACCTTGGCACAATGCTTGACCTGCCATTAGTTGTTTGGTAGTTTTTACTTATTATTAGCTGTTAGGCAGGAGTCCCCACCATCTGTTTATGTTAAGAGACTACTGGGTTTGTGTGTGTGTGTGTGTGTGTGTGTGTGTGTGTGTTTTCTCTTTTTTTAATATTAGCTTTAGTGTTCAAGAAAAACAAACTGAACTGGGTCTCAGGAAATTTGTCAATGACTTTGTCACCTGACAAATGCCTTCCATTCTCTGGATCTCAAGTCTCTCACTTGTCAAGGGAAGGAGTTGAAAGCGGTGATCTTTAAAAACCTTTCCAGCTCAGATATTAAGCATGCCTGCCTTACTTTGGGACTGACTGTCAAGGCTCGCCAGGACTCCTTTTAGAGACAGAGGGTTAGCTTTGCTTGATGCTCACTTCTTCAGGCCAACTTTCCCCACGAGTCACCACCACTGATCATCTGATGACTCCTGACGGCTCATGTACACTCAAAGTTATGATTCTGCTAAAGGGACATCTTCTATTCATTGCTATCTCCCTGTTTCTCTCTCATCTATATCATCTTATGCTTAAAATACCCCCTTAATTAGAAAGTCTTCTTCCCCATTTCACAGCTTTGCAAAATCAAAGGTTTTCAGATTTCAATTATCATCATTGGTGGTGGTGGTATTTTGTGTAGCTCAAGTACTCATTCTTCAAACAACAACTTGTTTTTCTATGCTCCATATTCAAAGCAAATAAAAGTGAAACTGCTTGGGTTACAGTTGTGGTAAGAACCCCCTCCCCGCAAACCCAACTCACCTGTCCCCTCAGGTCCTCTAGCCTTCGCCTTGCCCTCAGGGTGGTCCCAGAGGCCCCTTCAGTAACTGCCAGGATCCCATAGAGCACAGTTTGAAGACTTTGGTCTAGACATCCTGGTAGAAATTTATTGGAGAGAAATAATTTACCCCTCTTCTCCCATCCTTTATTTATTCATCTTTCTCTTTTGGGGCCATATAGGGCTGTATGACAAGTGTTCTTATACCTCTCGTGACCGAGGATGGGTCGTGGGCATTCACACCGTCAGTGACCAAGGCAACAGAGACCCACGCTACTTCTTCTCATTGAAGACAGACCGGGCCCGGCAAGTGACCACAATCAGTGCCCACCGCAGCTACCTGCCAGGCCAGTGGGTATACCTAGCTGCCACCTATGATGGGCGGCTGATGAAGCTCTATGTGAATGGTGCCCAGGTGGCCACGTCTGGGGAGCAGGTGGGTGGCATCTTCAGCCCGCTGACCCAGAAGTGCAAGGTGCTCATGCTGGGAGGCAGCACCCTGACTCACAACTACCGGGGCTACATTGAGCGCTTCAGTCTGTGGAAGGTGGCCAGGACGCAGCGGGAGGTGCTGCTGGACATGGAGACACATGGCCTCCACGCTCCTCTACCTCAGCTCCTCCTCCAGGAGAACTGGGACAATGTGAAGCGCACCTGGTCCCCCATGAAGGATGGTAACAGCCCTCAAGTGGAATTCAGCGCGGCCCACAGCTTCCTGCTGGACACGAGCCTGGAGCCTCCTCTGTGTGGGCAGACGCTGTGTGACAACGCAGAAGTCATCGCCAGCTACAACCAGCTGCCGCGTTTCCGCCGGCCCAAGGTGGTGCGTTACCGCGTGGTCAACCTGCACGACGACGGCCACGAGAACCCCACCGTGAGCCGCCAGCAGATCGACATGCAGCACCGGCAGCTGGCCGAGGCCTTCAAGCACTACAACATCTCCTGGGAGCTGGAGGTGCTGGAGGTCAACAACTCCTCTCTGCGTCGCCGCCTCATCCTGGCCAACTGTGACATCGGCAAGATCGGGGACGAGAACTGTGACCCCGAGTGCAACCACACGCTGACCGGCCACGACGGTGGGGACTGCCGCCATCTGCGCCACCCCGCCTTCATGAACAAACAGCAGAATGGGGTGTGCGACATGGACTGCAACTACGAACGCTTCAACTTCGATGGCGGAGAGTGCTGTGACCCGGACATCACCGACGTCACCAAGACTTGCTTCGACCCCGACTCTCCACACAGGTAAGGCCTGCTGCGCGGATGATGCCCTGTTCAGAGCTGAACTTGTCCCCCATTGTATAGGCAAGTCACCTGAGGCCCCTAAGGGTTTCGGGAATTTCCCAGTTTACACAGTGGCTTCGTGACTGAGGCCAGTCTGTTACTCACGTACTCATGGGGACCATATGCAAGCATAATTCATCACAAACATGTTTAATTGAGTGCCAACGCTGAGCTGAGAAGGAAAACTCAGAACCCTGTTTTCTCGAAGACCTCAGAGTCTAAATTGGGTGACAGGAGCAGAGTACAAGTAGCTGTTGCAATGCATGTGGTAGCGTGGGTCAGAGTTGTGCTATCCAATATATAGTCCCTAGCCATGGTTCACTGTGTACATTAAAATTAGTTGAGATTAAATACAATTTAAAATCCAGTTTCTGAGCCACTCTAGCCCCAATTCAAGTACACAGTGGCCGCATGGGGCTAGCGCCTACCATACTGGATGAAGCAATGTGGTCTGTTAGGCAGTGCAGGTAAAGCTGGGGTCACCTGGGATGAGACAGCCTGGCTTCAGCTCTCAGCGATCCTATTTCCTCACTTTGTGACCTCTTAGACGCTATTTCTCATGTGTAAAATAGTGATAATCAGGGTACCCGTTTTGTCAAGCTGCTCTGAGGGTTGAGAGTGAGAGAAGGCATATAAAGCACAGTCTCTCTCATAGTGGCTAGCAGATAATTAATTGTCAATAAGCGTATTTGTCATTATTTGTATAATGAAAGGTAGTGTGTGCTGTGTAAAGGGAGTGCCATGGGAGATCAAAGACTGAATTGCAATTTGACTGAAAAAAAGACTGAATTGCAGTTTGAGTACCTCGGGGGAGGTTTCGGTACAATCTGGACATCAGAGATTGGGTTGGGGAAGAATGGAAGACCCTGGAGGCAGAGGAGCTTCTTGTCTCCTGCTGAGAAGAGGGTATAAAGGGGGGTCTTCTGTCTAATGTATCTCGTAGCCTCTGCCTTGTGTTGTCAACTCTAACCAGGAGCTCCAAGGGGGGACCTGTGGGTGATGTATATTCGATGTGGGACCTGGAGGAACGACTTCTGAGCCAGAGAGACAGTTCACATCCACTTTTCTGATGTCCCAGATTAACACTGAACTTTTCCATTCTGTCCAACACATCGGACCCTGGATTTGCTGATAGCCTGGGCACATTTGCAGACCTCTGCAGGTTTTCTGCTGACTCTTCTCTTTATGTCTCTTTCAAAAGAGCAAGGGCCTCCCCTGCACAGACAAAATACCTATGTGCAAAGGAATGACGATGCTGGCAAGAGAATGTCGTACCTGGCAGCAAGCCAGAAAGCACGTCAGCTCAGCTTCCTGGCACCAGGCGGGCCCCTGGACTCTCACCTTGGCTCAGACACATGAACAGCCCATGTGGGAAGAAGCCTTGGTGTGTGGCCAGTTTCTTCCAGGTCACAGTGCCCTTTCATCTCTAATCTCATTTGGGCTTTGACAGAATTTGGCACAAAGACAAGATAGGGGTTAATATTTGCATTTGATGGACAGGGAAACAGAGGGCCTTCGAGAGTAAAATGACTCCACCAAGGTCATGGGTCAGGAAAGTCATTCGGTTAAGTCACAAATGCAGGTCTTCTGAGGTTAATGCAGCACTCGTATGTGTTCTGCTGAACTAGACTCCCAGCAGTTACCTATGTGCCCACGCAGAGTGGGCATGGCAGAGGATGAATGGCTGGAAGTCATTCACCCATTTGTCATTCATTCATTCATCCATTCATTCATGCCACACGTGTTTATTCAGTACCTACCAAGTGCCAGGAAGGTGGGTACCCGGACTTCTATTTTGCTGAAGGAAATGCAGGATTCAGAATGATGAAGGGATTTACCTAAGGTCACTCAGCTAACAAATGGAGAGCTCAGATTTGAACCCAGGTCTGTTGACTCCAAAGCTCTCACTGAAGGAGGGTATTTTTAAGTTGAAGGCACAATAAGAGGCAGACTTAAAGGACAGGAGTGACAGTCAGGGTGGCTTTCGTAAAGCCATGGGGGGAAACTGCTGAGTATGATTGGGTCAGGACCGAGGGCAGCTGGCCTTTGGGGCAGGGCGCTGTGCTGATGTGGAGGGGCTGAGGGCCCCAGATGCGAGATACCTCACAATCAGCAGACAGAGCTGGCAGGCTCCAGTGGCCTCCCTCTTTTCTAAGTCATGGGACTGCATGCCCAGAATGTCTGTGAGTGGCCCTGGGCCAGCGCTGTGACCACTCACGCCAGGGCCTGTTTGTTTGCTGGCTGGGAAAGTCGTGTGCCCTGGGTGAGCCCCACTGGGCAACGTGTCATCTCCTCACGGGGCTGGGGGTGACAGCATTCTGGCAGCATCAGCTCTCCTGTGTGCAGAGAGGAACCTGTGGAACTTTGTAGAGAAGTATTTGCTTTTTGAATTGAAAGAAAAAAAAAAGGAGGGGGATGAAGTGGAGGAGGGAGGAAGAAATGAGAGAAAAAAGGAAAGAAGAGAGGCACCTGGGATAGAAGCAGTGACCATTCGATTAACATTATCTAGGTGATCTTTAATAAAGAGCTAAACTTAACGGTCACCCAGGGTGTTTGTCTCGCTCTTTCTTTGTCTCTCTCCATTCTCTCTCTTTTTCTTTTTTAATGGGGAAAGGCGGTAAAGATAATATTTAAATTACTCGTTTTCAATCTCTGGTGAAGTACCAGGTTTCCCCCTCCCCCTAAATGTTGCAAACCAACACCTTTATAATATACAGCAAAAATGAATGGCTCTAAAATGAAATACCATGAACGTGGTGAAGCAGTGTCAGAGTTCTATAAAAGTGTCCTGAGTAAAATAAGATCCACCAGTAATGCAGCTAGGCACATTGACAGATGCCCTCAGAGAAGTGCCATTTCTTTGAACTCGTTTAAACTCATTCTTTGTCTAATAAACCTTGGGCTCTTTAGTCCATGTTCTCAAGAATTCCTATGTTGTAGGAGAGCACCCAGCCCCAGCAGATCTAAGACTGCAGATCAAAGTGGTATCAAATGTCAGACCTAGAAACATCTTTGGAGATCACTGGGTCCAAAAACCTTCCCTTCCCTAGAGGGACACTGCGGACAAATCTCACCCAGTCCCTTAGGGTCACACTAGGGTTAGGGGTGCTCTCGATTTCTGCATCCTGCTTGTCCGCTGTGGCACAGCTTCCCAGCGCTGCCCTGGCCTCCTTGCAGGCCACCGGTACCTACCCCTCACATTCTGTCCTCGCTCTATTCTTTGCCTGTTGTCCTCAAGAGCTTGAGATTATGAAGTCCTGCATAAGTGATTTACGAAGAGAATCTTTCTGTGAGCCATTGAAGTACTATTATATTAGAGCTACATTGGCAGTGATTAAGAGGCTGTAATAAAGATAGCGAATTGAGGTGTGCACCGAGAGTGGGGCTGGGACAAACAGTGAGGGGGCCGGGAGACTTATCAGATAATCATTTGAAAATGTTTGGCTGGGTGAGAAAATTCTCACAGGGCTGTGACCACATGCACTTCCAAGTATCAGAAAGCATGTCCTGTGGAAAAGGGGGCAGAGTTATTCAATATGGTTTCTAAGCTGTGGCTGGAACCGGTGTGTGGCAATGACCGGAGGCAGCTTTGAATTGAGTAACAGATAATGTCATCCCTAATCAGAATGGTCCTTCCGGGGGAGTGCTTCTCTGTAGGGAAGTGAGCTCCCCTCACCTGAGGCATGCACCATGAGGTTATAGCCAGGGTTACAGCAGTGGTGGAAAAGGCAGCCTTGATGGACTTGGAAGAAAGCAGTACACAGCCCAACTTTTTGACAATATCTTGTTCCAAATCATTTGAGGAAACCAAATGGTGACTGTTTCTGTCCTGTTTAATGGGCATTTATTGGGCACGTCTACCCCTGCCAACCTCCCTGCTATTTACTGGGGGTGTTGAAATGAGTGGGACACTTTGCTCACCGTTGAGGGGCCTTCCACTTAAGTAAGGGAGTCATATTCAAACATAAGAAACTCTGATCTGTGGTTTTAGTGGCACACAGTGGGTCAGGAGACCTAGAAAGCAGAGATTTATTCTTCTGGGATAACAAGGTAAGTTGGCTGGAACAGGCGTGATCTAAGTAGGTGTCGCGGAACTGGCAGTGCATTGAGAGACAGAGACGCAGTCTGTACCAGTGAGGGTCCAGGCGGGAAACAGATGGCACATTTGGAAAGCACAATTAAGGAGACCTGAAGGAGGGGCTATCTTGAAGGAGAAGCTATTTGCAACAGTGTAGGCAGGGTTTAGGACAACCGGCAAGGCCAGGGTCAGCAATCTAGGGGAGCCATTTCTATCCTTGGCCTGTAGAGGCAAGAGTGGGGAAGTGGTTATGGAACCCCAAGAGAGTGGCTATGTGGAGAGTGGCTTCCTGGCACCTGTGACTCTCAGTAGAGAGGAGTAGCCAATCTATGACCCACTGGTCAGCAGGGAGCCAGAAGATTAAATTCTATACAGCACTTATCCCTGCCTTCTAGTCTCCTGCCCGTGCTTCCCATTGGGGAACCAGACTGGTAACCACAAGCCAAAGGAACCTGTTTATGCAACTCAAAGAGGCCAGCCTCTCAAGATCACAGTGCAGGGTGGAGAGGGGTGGGCAGTGGATATGGGTAAGCAAACGGAACATGTCTCGAACACAGAGAAAGACAGTCCATGCAGAAGGTACCTCATGAGGAGGGGGAGGGGGAGGGGGAGGTGAGGAAGGGCTTGGAGAATACAGAGTCCCTCAGCATGGCTGGGTGCAGACCAGAGGCAGAGGAAGGTGTGGTTCATCCCATGGAAAACTCTAGTATCAGGCTAAACCCTTCCTCCTTGCCTCTCTCCCTTACTTTATTTCCTTCTTTTCTTATTTCCTCCTTTCTTCCTTCATTTCCTTCTTTCCTCCCTCCCTGCCTCCCTTTCTTTTTTCCTTCTCTCAGTAAATATTTGTTGAACGCTCCCTCTGTGCCAGCCCAGTCCCTGCCCATTTGGAGCTCAGCATCTTGTGGATAAAGACAGACAAGTAAAGAGGCCATTGCAATCACCGATGTGAAAGGACCCTTGTGTCAGCCAGGAGGAACGGTCTGTGTGAGCAGTAATAGTCTTTCCATCAGACTGGTCAGTCAGAAACAGACATTCCGATGCTCTTTGGCCATTCTCTACTGTGGTGGAGATGAGCCAGGTAGGCAGAACTTCATCTGCAGCTGTCAGCGATGTCTCCAAATAAGTCAGAATGTGCTTCACATGCCTTTTTATAAATAAAATGGAAAACCTGGGTACTAATAGAAATCCCCAGAAGCAGGCAACCGCGGGGCATTTGGCATTTTAGTGTGTATGTACCCCACTGCAAGAAGATGTTGCAATAAAACCCACCAACTTCCTGTTTGGACCTTCCCCCGCCCCAGTCTGCCAGCACTGGCACCATTAGGTGTATTTCACCTTTGTCCATGAATATCTATGCATGTGGAATGGGGCAGATGGAAAAAAAGAGACTCCCCTTACATACTATTGGCTCATAGGGAAACATTTTCTTTGTCTTCGCTTTAGTATTATTTTTAATGCAACAAGGGTATTCCCATTGCCATGTTTTGATTGATTGACTGATTGATTGATGGACTGATTGATTGGACCCTCGTTGACATCCCTGGAAGTCTTTGGCAAGGGTACGATGAGGCAGGCTCCCTGGCCCCTCTGCGGGCTGCTGTAGTTTTCCCTTCAGCCTCTTCCCCTGCCCCTTATCAGACTCCATTCAATGGTTCACCTTCATTCACTGGGATCTCTCAGTTCTTTTCTGGGGTGATTTCAGGGAACACATGTTTCTTTCACCCACGATACCTCAAATCTTGAAAAGGTGTGTAGAATCAGGGACTCTGAGCTGAAAGGAGCACTGGAGTGGTCCAACCCCCTCTTGCTGTGGATAAGGAGACTGGGCTCCCAAGAGAGGCAAACACTGACCCAGGCCTCACACCAACAGTGGGGTGAGCTGAGAGCCAGACCCAGAGTCTCATGTTGTAGTCCCAAGGCATTTCAGCCCCTCTATTTTGTCCTGGTATCTTACAAGCTGGCCATATGAAGCGTGGACAAATTCTACTTAGTATGGTCGTGGTCTTACCCATCACCCCTATTCTGTTAAGATACTTCAGTATCCGAGGCACTGTGATCAATGCCCTTGGGATCTTAGAATTAGTCTCTGTCCTGATAGTGCTTGTAAGCTGTGGTTTAATGACCTTTGCTTACTTGTCATTCAAGACCGGGCAAGATGATTAATTTACAAATGAATCACACAGATAATAAAGCTTCCCTGCACTCCACAAAAAGGCAGACTCCCTGTGCTTTGGAGAAATTAGGAAAGGTTTTCTGGTAGAGAAGGTATACAGTCTTGCAGCATTAGTTGGCTTCGTAGTGATAGAAAAGAGGTGGGTAAGAGCAAAGGGATTGGGGGCTATGTAGGGAAAGTATGAGAAAGGGATGAGCATGACTGGGACGTCATGCAGGGAAAATGGATTCTAGTTATGGCTCGGTAGTTTCTTAGCTATGCAATCTTGGGCGAGTCTGTGGATCTGCCTGTACGTCCATTTCCATATCTTCCAAAAGGGAATAATAATAATATCTGACCGCCTGGGTCACACCGCCTTGAAGGTCACATAAAATAATATCCCAGAAAGAGTTCTGGGAAGAGTTAACCAGCATGCAGATGAAAGAGGGCATTGTTATATATTTTTTTCAGGAACTTTATTCATTCTTTTCCAGTAATCATGTAAGAAAAATAGCTTGGAACTTTACAATCAGAATATCAGAGTTTATTTAACGTGACTAATAGTCATTAAAACAATAACGGGAGTCAGGCCTGGTATCGTAGAAAAATGATGTGTGGTGGAGACTGACCAGGGGTTGAATCTTGCCTCCACTGTTCGTTTGCTGACTGACCTTGGCCCATTCCTCAATAAAAGTCACTGGTTTGTCATCTATAAAAATTGGGTGAGAACAGCTCTCCTGGGACACGACAGGAAACTTAAGTGGCACAGGGTCTGGCACACAGTAGGTGCTGGAGAAACGCGCCCTCCCTTCTGGAGTGCACACGTGGATTCCTCCTTGTCGGCACTGTTTTTCAGAGATGCCTTCCTGCAGCCTCGTAACGGAGGCCTGGATAAAACCAGTACACACACTGAGAGCATTTATCCAGATGACTTTCATTCTTAAAATACTAACTCTATTATTATTTTTTTAAGGACTGGCCACAGAATTGGCATTTTTAAATAAAGGCCCCATAACTTATATCAAGCTCATTGAGCTTGCACACTAGTTTATTTTGAAAACAACCCAAATGTCTAACTGTGTTACAGGACATATTTCCTCATGGAACAATCCCAGGCTGTGTTGGGATTGGTCATAATGGGTGGTATGCCAATTTGGTCGAAGTTCCTAGATTTTTCAACTATCTCCAGCCCACAGGCCTGCGTGAGTGTAGATGCGCGAACACACACATCCAGCCCCACTTGTCCACCGGTCCCATTCTCTTGGAATCAGTCTGGGTTTCCTTCATACTTTTCTTCTGAACAAAGCCCACCTTGACTCACAGGTCCCACCGGTGACCCTTGCGCATATGTGACTTTGCTCTTTGAGAGCAGAATAGAGGGGTGAATGGAGAACAGGAGAAGAACTGCTTGTGGCCCCTGTCGGTGATGTGAATAAGGAGCTCAGAGCAGTGGCCTGTGAGAAGCACTGGAGGATCAGAACCGTCCAGCAAGTACATAAGACTGTAAGCTTTGGAAACAGTCAGAGCATATTTGAATCAAGATCCTCCACAGTTCTGTGACCTTGAACAAGTCTCTTCCTTTATCAAAAGGGGCAGTTTCCTGCTCTGTAAAATCGGAGTTAAAAGTAACACAGTCTACAGCATTGGGGGCTTAGAGGATTCAATGAAATAATGCATAGTCAGCCCTTTAGAGTAGTGCCCTGCACTGAGTGAACTCTCCAAACAACAGTGGCGGTTGTTTGGGGAATTTCCATCTCCAGGAAATCTTCTGACCTCTTCCATATATAGCCCTTAATTCCCGGCCCCCTCCTGAGCCTTAGTCCCCTCACTAGATCCCCAGGACTGGCATGGGAGTTAGAGAAGACCTAATCACTCTTTACTACCAAGAGCCCTTTTAGTTCCGTCCGGCCAGATTTCCTTTTTAAAAGAGTTTCTTTACTCTGAAAGCCCTGCACGTATTAAATGCTAATGTATCCATTTCCTCGAGATAGGCAGCATACCACACTGAGGTTTATACCTTTCCAAGAAAAAGCAAAGCTATGTCTGGGATCCCTGGGTGGGGCTTACTGAGTGGTTCACCCATGTGTAAGGGGAGGAGGGTGCCCTAACACGCTCAGGGCCATACTGAGCAATGTAAGGGGTGGAACAAACTCCCTCCTGCCCGAGACTCTTGCCACAGCACACGGGATCTCTCAGTTTACAGATGCAAATTGGAACCTTTTTTGGGGGACAGCCAGAGAGGTCCCCCAGCTTGCCGGGATCTTAAACGGTCCCTCTCTCACCCCTTTCCTAGATGTGTGTTTCCATCTCTAGCTCCCTGGACAGATGGGAGCACTTGGTGCCCTTTCGAGGGCCTCCACGGGAGGCAGTTGGGTTTTTTCCACCCGGGGTTTTGCATAGTCAGCACTCTCATTTGCCTTTCTTCGTCCACTGGTGACACTCACCACTCAGAACAGCCTCTGCGCTCTCGATCAGATGCCCTTCCAGGTTAGGAAACAAAGTGGTGCGGGTGTGAGGGAGGGTTCAGAGGACAGACACCAGTACATTTTGTTTTAGTAAACCATATTTCCCTAAATTGATCACAGCTCAGCTTGCATCTTCAAACTCACAGAGGGCCAATTTTCCACCTCCTGAGAGGGAACCTTCCCTCTTACTTTCTGGAAACACAAAACCGGTGTGTGCACAGCAGTGTGTTTTGCTCTTGCGTTTGTTTGCTTAAGTCGAACAGGCTCCGATGCCCCTGTTTTGTTGTTGTTGTTGTTGTTGTTTTGGGAGGGGCATTTCTCTGTCTTTTTCCTTCCCTCTTTGCTTCTCTTTCTTTTTTACTGTATTCTAGTTTGTTTTGGTGTGCTGGTGGTGAAGGATGGAAGCTGAGGGGATTTGTTGTCTCTATTTCAAACTTCCGATGTTTGTGATTGCAGCCTTTTAAAAGTTCAAACGGCCAACTGCAGTTGGACTTAGGCTTGAGCTTGACTTCTGGCTACTGAACTATTTTTATGGCCACAGAGGGCAATGGTGACTATAACTCCAAACAGCACGGACTATCTCAAAATCTTACAGAGGGTGGAAGACGGACATGAGAGCTATTTCCCATGAGGATTCATGGGAGAAAAACACAGTTTGCCTGTGGCTTGGCAAAACATTGGGAAGGAAGTGACTAGATAGTTCCAGTAACTTCTTAGCCAACATGGAGTAAGTCACTTCTTTTACTTCAAATTCTTCATCTGTAAAATGGGGCAATTTGGGTGGAATAGTTCCAAGATCTCTTCCTATTCAGATGTTTGCAAATCAGACACTAGAATAACCCTGGTTACAGGTTTGTGGCTACAAGGGCTAGATAACAAATGGGGAGCTTACTATTGATAAGGTACAGATAATGCCACACACTGACAGTGAGGGTGTCCAGGGAAATAAGAGACATTCTTGCCTTCAAAGTATTAACCAGCCCCTATATCTTAATTGAAAATGATTCATTGGAATAGCAGTGGAGGAACAACGATAGTCTATGACAAGTTGAAAAAAATCCTACTCTCATTACTTAAGTCCCAGCAGTAGCCTAATGATGGTACTCCATCTCAAGCAGTCTGTGTGTCTACTATTTTATTTATTCAGGGCCCTCAAGCCCTGAATGTGGCATCCCCTTTCCAAAAATCAATTTGAATTTAATTCTACTGGTAACAGCCTGACAGCAAAGACCATTTTTTCTTTTGTTACCTTTTTATTTTGGTTACATTTTTTGTTTCCACCAAGCACCATTTCCCCATGCTTTAACTCTGTGTCACAAGATCCTTTGAGAGCTATCTCTTTTTTAACCTCCGGAGAAACCCAAATTTGGGGAAGTTATTAGACTTGTCCAAGGTTATCCAGAGAGGTCTAGATTTACCGTAATGGCTGTGTAGTTCTAACTTCAGATCATTCTGTTAATTTGCCTAAGGTTAGGTGATTTGTATGGGCCCCCAGTGCAGACTAAAATCTCGAAGTTGCCATATTGACAGCTATTGGCGATGATGTTGTCATTCTTGCTGTATCCTTCCCAAACCTAATATCGTTCCGGCAGTCCTCACATCACTTACATGGTTTTCATGGCTAACGACACAGTAGCCAAACTACACAGTCTCCTGAAACACCGCCTGTACCTCGAACACTGGGGCTGCTACAACTTATGAAATAGCGGTGATTTGTCTTTATTTAATTGTGCTTCAAGCGTAACACAAACCACAGGGCTGTCGGCGATCTGTGAATATTTTACTCAATGTGGTCAGTTGTATTATTCATCAACTGTGGCTTTGACCCTCCAAGAAGAAAGTGAGGTGGTGGGGAGCGAGAGCCGCGGGCCCTGGAACTGTGTGTGCTTCTCTCGTGAAAGCGGCAGTTTGACGTGAGATAGTCACATGACTGTTCTGGTACTTTCCACACCCCATCGTACGTCAGTTGTTGCTTTTCCTTACTTATCAGGGTTTTTTCATGCTTAACGGCTTCCCTGAAAATAAGTACATTCTGAGAGTCTGGGACTATCAAGGCAGAGATTGTAGAACCCCAAACAGAGATCTTAGTATGTGACTGATCGTTCGACATTGTGCGTGCATGTGTGTGTGTGTGTGTGTGTGTGTGTGTGTTGTGCACCCCTACTATGTGCAGGCACAGTTCTAGGTGCTGGGAGTACAACAGTGGACATTCACAAGATAGGTGTAATTCTGCCCTCATGGAATTTCCTGTAGGTAGACAAGCAGCTAGTTAGGTAAGTGCTTCATGGAGAACGTCAAGGTGCTGAGGAAACACAGAGGATGGGTACTTGACTTCTTAGGGGTCAGAGTCACTTCTAGTTTGAGTCCTGAAGGATGAGTCATATTCACCAAGTGAGCATAGCTGAGCTTGCCAAGAACCAGGTGTTCTGACACTTAGCCTTCTGCCACAGCTATCCCTAAAAGCCACTTTCAAAAAGGCAAATGAGAAAAACAGGAGCTGAGTAGTTCCTAGTAAAGCATATTCATTTTAAATTAGTGTCCTTTCTTCTGAGATGATCTTATTCTTTCCTGTGGAGTACTGCTCTAGTACCCTTTATTGTATTATATGAGGGATGTCATAAGTGGTATGTGTGTGGGGGGGTGGGGGTCATCTTCAAATGCTTCATTTATTTGTCCAAGTTAAAAATCGCGACTTCCACTTCGATGTCTTAAAATGATCCAAAGGTTTGAGAACCTCTCCACTGGCCCAACCTGCTTCTGTAAATCAGCAGCTTCCCTCCCCCCATCCACATCATCAGGATCCTCAGGCCACCCATCTCCCCGTCTTACTGTGATCCTACCCAGCAAAGAGCCGCAGACTGTGATTTTCCTAAGAGTTAATCGTGCATGTGACTCAGCAGAGGGCACAGCCCCAGGAGACAACTCGCCTGCCTGTCCTCCAGTTTAGGACAGCAACAAGGGGGTAAGGCATTGAGGTATAGAATCCGAGACTGATAAAGGAGAAATACTCCAGGAGACCAGGTCAGAAGCCAGGCCCATCATTTCACCTCCTCTCACTCCCACCCACCCCTAGCATCAAATTGTTTCCCATGCATAAATACCTCTCTACTTAGGTAGTCTCGGACCCACCCCCTTTTCTGCAATCTACTGCCAATGCCTTCTTATCCACTTTCTTCCTTCTTCTGGTCCATCTTCCATATTCCTCCAGAAAGGAAGGAAAGCTCTTTGAAAAGCATCAACCAGATCATTTCCTCTCCCGTGAAATCTGCCAGGGTCTACTAGGAGCTTTCAGGGCTCCATAAACTGGTAGACAGTGTGGCCACTTCCGACCCCTCCAGCTTCGTCTTGTGGAGTGGCTCCCATGTTCTCAACTTTGCAGTCACACCAGAGGACTTGCAGTGTCTCACTCTTCTCCCTTTCCTTCATGCCTCTTGGCTTCCTGGAGCTTCTGCCATTTTCTCTGTCTCCTGTATTTGTTCCAATATCCAGTCAAGATTTATTCTTCATGTGAAAACTTCAATGATATCTTACCCACCTTCAGCTAGGGAAGTGTCGTGACTCTGTGCTTCCATCACATTCAGTACCCCTTCTACTATAAGACATATTGGAAGAGAAGAGAAGAGGCAGTGGTGATACAGATGGTCAACAGTAACCCACAGACCAGGGGCCATCTCCCACCTCTGAGGGAGGAGGAACTTTGGAAAAATGGTGTTACTTCACTGATCCCCGGTTTCTTCCCCTGTAAATTGGGGATACTCATACTTAATACATAGAGCGTTTGTAAAACTTCAAAGAAATAATATTTAAAAAGTACTTCCATAGTGCAAGTATTTAATAAGTTCCCCAAATAGTAGGTTTTATTAGTATTAGCACATTATGTTATGATCATCTGATTATTTGTCTCACTTCTTTCATAAAACTGCTAGCTCTTTGATAGTGAAAATTGTTTCTCTTTTATGTTTGTATGCCCAGTTTCTAGCTTAAAGCACGGTATGTGAGAGCATCTCAATAAATGTTGGTGAATGAAAGAGGAAAAGACTGAATGAATCATGTGCAGGGAGGAAAGGGGTTAGGAAGGAAGGAGAAAATGAAGGCAGGCAGAAAGGGAGGAAGGGTAGATGGGAAAAGGAGGGGTAATGAAACAAAGACTTATTCAATAAATGAATGAAAGAATGATTGATTTTTCAATTGATCTTTGATTGGGTCTGTTCCATTTTTCTTAGACTGTGTGTCAAGCTTCTATACAAAAGCTATTATTTTGGAAACCAATCATCCAGGATTCCGAGAATTTAATAAACTCTTAATAAGCACTTTTTCTCCCCCTGTGCCTCGCCTTACAGACAAGAGAGGCCTATTTAAGCACTTCTGACAATGAAACTAAGCAGGAGAATAAAGTCCAGATCATTAGGGCCCTTGGGATAAAGTACAAAATCCAGGTTTTAGAACCGGTCACAGCTTGGAGAAAGCTTGTTATTTGGAACAAGGATATGGATGCAATAAACATTCTGAGGTTTATCTTGTTTAATGACTTGTCCTGCGTGGCTTTGATCTTTACATTTGATAATCACTTTCAAATGGTCTAGTGTGTTCTGAAAGGGGAGTAGTGGTTCCTGGATTTGAGGTCCTCTCTAGGAATGACAGGCTGCAATCAGAATTTGGAAATAGGCAATGTTACAGGACTTGCACTATGAGTTATAGAAACGGCATTTGCCTGTGAAGAAGATAAACACATTGGTCCAGTGATAGGAACCAGAATTTGCTGATGGAAGGGAGACGCAACAGGCCCTGGGAGCTAAGGTCCATTTTCTCTAGCTCCGTGAGTAAGCTAAGAAAGAGAATTATGAATTTTAAGGCCTTTTCATGGGTTCAGCAGTCTTCTAGCTTTTTCTTATGTATTGCTTCCTTAAATTTTTATATTCCCCTTTCTAGGTTGAATTTGATAACCCCCATATTGCAGATGAGCAAATTGAGGTTCAGAGAGATTGAGTCACTTCTCTAAGGTCACAATGCCCCTTGGTAGGAAAGGGTAGATTTGAACCTAGTCTGTCTCTCTCTGAATGTGTGGCTTTTTTCTTTAGCACTCTGCTACCTTTTCCCTTAACTTGAAAGAATTGTTGTCAGCCTCTAGCCTGGAAGTGCCCCCCGCTCAGCAGGGTTACTCCTCCTCAAATTGAGGACATTGACACATGACCAGCACCATCCCCATAACCCTCCTGCCCATATCAAGAGCAGAACCTTGGCATGACGCTTCTCAAAGATCTCCTCAGCTATCACTTCTGCAGCTGGAGAGTCAGTTTGCTTTGAGTGAGAATAAAACCTGAGACTGGTCGGTCTTGATCTGGGCTCACTGAGGCCCGTACCTCAGACCAGCCATCTTTAAAATGGGCGAGCCAGTGTATTATGCGTCTAGAGTTGGAAAAACTCAAGCCTCCCATGGTTGTACTTAAGGGACTGGTTGTTGTTGTTGTTCTGTATTTTGAATGTAGTTCCCTTTTGCTTCTCTTTCAATAAAACAGGCCCTGACAGCACTCTCATTGAGATTATTACAGAGTTGTACCATCTCAGGCCAGTGCATTTAGGAAATATGTTGTTGGCACTCACCAGCGAGTGAGATGCAGAAAGAAAATATTCTAATGACAGTTGAGTTGAGAGAGCTTTGATCTCCCTCCAGAACTGCTCTCATGGCTTTGAAATGCAGTTCTGGCAGAGAGGTACAGTCTGGGTGCCTTGGCATTCTGGTGCTGGGTCCCTTGAAACTGACATTCCAGGGGAGCCACAGCCTTCCCAGTAGTACCCAGGTGCACGGGCTGTGCAGGAAGAAGAGAAACCAACACATCTCTCTTGAGGGACAGCTCGGGGAGAGGATCTAAGTTAGGAGGGTCTTTCTGATTCAGCCCTACACTTCCCAAACTCTGTTGGTGATGATATGATTTGTGGGTTTTTTTGGCAAAGGCAGAGGTGGGGTGGGGAAAGGGACCATGGTCAGATATGTTTGGGAACACTTTATACACTGTCTGACCGACTCACATTTTGTATATTAAAAGCTCTGAAAACTCTTGTAGTTAAGAAGTATATGTGTTTAACCTTGTTTAACAGAACACGTCCTGAACCCATTTGACTCGGAAACTTTTTTACCTTAAGTATTCATCTGCCTCTTGTGGGTTTAGCCTTCTATAGATAATGATTTGGAAGACACTAAACTAGTTCACAAGCTCACTGAGCAGATGGGAACCCTGAGCTGCAGACCAGGTAGCAGAGGGAGTAGGAACAGGCCAGAAATTCAGGCAATGCAGGTTCTGTACCGAGGCATCCAGCTGAGGGAGGGGAAGGGGGCCTGGGGGCTGCAATTCCTCCCGTACTTGACTCTCCAAGCCATGCTGCCATGCAGGGAACTATGTCTCCCTAAAGGAAGAGGTAAGTTTACTAATGGGTGCAAAAACACTGTCATACAGGCTAGGAAATTAAGGTTTGTTGTTACCTTGGGCAAGTCACTGCACCTCCCTGAACCCCGGGCCACTCATCTGAAGTTATGCAATGTAAGAGAAAGGTGCCCACTCTCTGCCAATCAGTGGTAGCTCTCTGTCTTGAAGGAAAGTTTTAGGGGACACAGGGATGATTAAGACTTGGCCCCACCTGCTTGAAGCTCATAGCCTGGTGGGGAAGACAGGTACTCACACAGTGACGATAACACAGAGGAGGGTGATAGTAAAATCACTAGAATGTAAAGTGGGGGAGGGGGCTCTGAGGAGGGAGAAATCATTTTCAGCTAGAGGTGATATGTTGATTTTGGTGTTGCTAATCATTATCATTGTAAGAATAATGACAGTGCAATAGAAATAGCCAATGCTAATGATGGAGTGCTTTCTGTGTGCCGGGCACTGTGTGAGAAACTTCCTCTGCGTTGCCTCTGGTTCTAGTTCCACCCTGTTCTAGGCCTCCTCACATCCCTGAGAAGAGGACGTCATTATCCCATTTTATAGGTATGGGTGGTCCCGAGCGTATACCTGGAGTACATCGCATGTAAGTGAACTTAGCAGGGAGGGTGAGATTTTAAAAGGCTGAAGATTCATGGGAAATAATGGACATGCTTAGGGAATGGGCATAATTGGGGAAAACCGCAGGTTCTCAGATGAGGGAAGTGTGAGAACTTGAGAGGGAGGGTGTGGGAGGAAGAAGGTTGAGTGGTGGGGAGGAGACACTAAAAGCTGAGACTGGGAGAGCCACCCAGAAGCAAACTGTCAGTTTAGGTTTTCCCCAGTAGGAGAAAACAGAGAGCAGGATATGGAGGGCAGTGCATGCCGGGACTGTGCAGAGCTGTTTCCTTTAATCCTGCCGGTATCCCTGTGAGCTGAGATTCGGAGAGGTAAAGCAATTTGCCCTTGGACATAGGTCTGTCTGTCCCACTCTGGGTAGTACTGGCTCATAAATGAATAAACACACAGTTTTAGATTTAGATCGATTTTCTTTTTTTCTGGGCTAATGATTTAAAAAAAAACACAAATAAATTTGATCAATTTATAATATACACACAGGGCCAACCTTGCCACAGTGACAAAATGGAAAGGCAAGTGTCCCTGAGCAGGTTTCATCTTCAATCTCTCTAGACACTCAGG
This sequence comes from Rhinolophus hipposideros, assembly GCF_964194185.1. Classification (NCBI taxonomy): domain Eukaryota; kingdom Metazoa; phylum Chordata; class Mammalia; order Chiroptera; family Rhinolophidae; genus Rhinolophus; species Rhinolophus hipposideros. The sequence continues at coordinate 67,516,485 of NC_138057.1, forward strand.
GTTCTTCTGGATTTGACCTTTTGTGATTTCTCTTCCATCCATTGGCTGAAAGGAATAAACAGTATCTTAAAGAGACAGGGGGAAGGAGGTAAATACCCATGTGAACTCCTGTCCCAAAGATTTTCCCCTGATGCATTTGGGAGATACCTGGCTTGGCTCTGAATTGGTGAGAAGAAGTTAGCCAGCAGAAGGAAACTTTTAGCCACAGAACGCTTTTCCTTGGGGTGGGTCCCCCAAAAAGAGATGGAGAAAAGAGAGGCCGGTGAAGCTAGAAGCCTGAATGGCTACCATGAATTTCTCCTTTTTGGAAAACAGAGGCTTCTCAAAGTATGAGAAAAAAAGAAAAAAGAAAATCTAAAAAAAACCACACCAAACAAACAAACAAACATACAAGCAGGGGAATGGATCCAACACCCCACATCACTGCCTTGGGCCAGAGTGAATACCACCCTGTGAAAAGATTGCTTCTGTAATTACAACTGAATAAACAACCAATTAAAATGGCTCCCCCGGCCTTACCCCACCCTTCTCTCCCTCTCATGAAGCTTTCTCAGCCTAGAGCAATGGGGCAAAGAGGTGACTTTCTCTAATAACATTTGTGTCTTCTGCCTGAGAGAATGCTTGATGGAAATGCACAAATCAATTAGAAAACACTACGTAGTATGGAAAGGGCTAACAAGAAAACCTCAACTTCTCTGTGTTTTTAGCTTCCCCTCCCACACGTTGTTTCCCTTTTCGCCCTGGCCCTGTGGGAAGAGCTGGGCACATCTAGATTTGCACTTGACCTTGTCAGTATTTATGTGATCTCTGAACCCCTGTTACTTCATCTGTAAAACAGGGGTAAGTAATAGGAATAACTAAACACTTACTGAGGTTTTCTGTATGCCAGCTATTATGCTAAGCCCTTTACACTTCTTTTAGTAACATCCCAAATCCTCTATCCAGCTTGGCTCATCCCAAATACCCTTGTTTTGTATGTGAAGAAATAGGGGCAGGGGAAGTTGTGTAAGTTGCCAAACAGCAAGTGGAAGAGCTGGATTCAAACCCAAAACTTTGGCTTGAGAACGAGCCTCTTACTCACTCTCCCATGTGACTTCAAATCCTGCACAGAGATGGGACGGCATGTGTAGCAAGCACAGGGGCTGACATACAGCAAGGGCTTAATAAGCGCGGGCTTTCTTTCTCTGGTCACAGAACAGACTAGTTTGAACTCCTTAGGAGGCTTCCAGTCTAAGAAGCTGAAGATGGGATTTTAGAGGAGAGAAGGGCACAGCAGCAAGACTTCACGTCAGTACGTGAGCTTGTGTGGCTATCTTCGCAATTACTCGGTTCAACCTAGTTCTGGTCAACGCAGGTGCACCTCTCCTGGCCCTTCCTGTCTCCAAATCAAGTTAACCTTTTTTTTTTTTTTTTTGGGGGGGGGCTCTTGACCTGAGTGGGCAAGAGGGCACATGGGGTCTCAGACGTGTCCTATTCCTGTTGGAATAGAGGTATAGGTTTTTGACCCACAGAAATGCTCCTGATAGCACCTATTGTGTTGATAAGGAAACTGAGGCCTCATAGGAAGGAAGTGCTGAAACTGAGAGTAGGCCCTGTTTTAGTTTTTCTTTCATTCCCAATATAAATTCAACTCATTCAACGTTCACTGAGAGCTCCTAGGGTGTCAAGCCTTATGCTGAGGACCAGGTAAACAGAGATGAGTAAGGCATGTTCCCTATCTCCAGGGTGCCACAAGGAATGGCAGACAGAGACAGGTGAAGTAATTATGTGGAATGGTGTGAGAGCACACACACGAACGGGAGGTGGATGAGTATAGAGTTGGTAAAGGGGGTGGAGGTGAGATAGAAATCAGGGAAGTCTGCCTGGAGGAATGGCACCAGGACGGACTTTGGATTTGTTCATCAGAGAACAAAATGAGAAGCAGCGTCCTACAGAGGGACAGCATGAGTAAAGGCACTGGGGCTAATGCATCATGGTGGATGCTGTCAGGGCACTGTGGGATATTCAAGAGAGGAAACAGAAAGATATGAGGCTGAAAGGGGAGGCAAGGTCTTGCAGGCCATGCTGAGGAGCTTGGACGTTACACTTTCACTTGTGGGGAGTCCCTTTTCTGACTCCAGGAGGGAAGGAGAGGGAAACTGTTATTATGTGCTCCACATGCCAGGCTCTATGCCAACCCCTTGTAGAGAGACAACATTATAAAAAAGGAAAATACTTTCAACTAGCTGTATGACCTTCACAAGGTATGAAACAGAAGCCTCTGATTTCTCATCTGGAAAATGGGGATAATAATACTGCCTATCTCAGTGTTATGAAGAGATTCAAAGAGATAATCCGTGTACAGTCAGGCCACATGGAAGGGCCCGGCAAACATTAAATACCATTATTCATAGACTTTATCTCACCTTCTACATCAAGCTGCATGCTTGCTTATTTATGTATGTTTTATCCATTTATTCATTGATTCCTTTCCAACCTTCCTCAAGAAATGATTATCAGTTACTCACAAGATCCCTAAGATAACGATGACATATAAAATGGGAGCTGAAAGAAGCATGAGGGTGGAGCCGGCTGCCTCTCTCTACCGAGAGCCGTTGAATAATATGCCCGTGACTGATTGATGCAAACTGTAGTGTTTCTGTTCTGATGAGAGAGTCTTACTCTGCGAGGGAAGAACTCTTACTTATTAAGCACCTAGGATATGCCAGTCTCTGTCCAAAGACCATCTCTTTCTCTCTTCCACATGTGTTTGTTCCATGTATTAAAGAGTTGACAACTGTCGCATGAGGAGTTAATGCACTTATACGGCGAGACTACAGTGGCGGCTACCTCAAATACAATATCCCTCTCTAGTATGTTTTACAGAAAAAGAAATAGAGGCTTACAGAACGCAGAAGCATATGCTGTGGGAGGCAGCATGACGCCCCAGTGAGAAGAGGATAGGTTTCCAAGCTAGACAGAACTGGCCTTGAAACCCAGTTCTGCAACTTTAGACACCCTGTATAATAACATGGGGCCACGTGTTTGCTTATTTTGAAAATAGAGTAATAACACCTCCTTGCAAGGTTAGTGTAGAAATGCAAAGGCGGCCTCCTCCTGCCGCTCTGCATTGGCCACATAAATGGTCCGAGGTCCATAGTGAATAAGCAGAGAAGGAAAGAAGCCAAGATGAGGAAACATGGAGTCTCTTCCATGGTCTGTGTTCTTGATGTGTACCCACATTATGTGGCTCTGTTATCAGTCAAGATAGCAGAGTCCTTAGGGCACAGATGTTGACTTCAGATAAATCTAGGTTCTGAACTGAGCTCTGCTCTTTCTAAGCTGAGTAACCTTATCAAGCCTCTTAAACCCATCAGAATGCCCTTTTCTTATCTGTAAAATGGGATCATATCACGTACCGTATAATATGACTGGGGGAAGTTAATGAGGTGGTGTTTATAAAGTGCTTAGGAAAGTGCCTGGCACTTAGTAGCTCTCACTTAATTAGCGGTACCTGTTATGTGAATCGCGACTTTTTTGGATGCTGATGACAGCCAAGGTTCTTTTTCTATTACAGAGCATACTTGGATGTTAATGAACTGAAGAACATTCTTAGACTGGACGGATCAACGCACCTCAATATCTTCTTTGCGAACTCCTCGGAGGAGGAATTGGCGGGAGTAGCCACTTGGCCATGGGACAAGGAGGCCCTCATGCACTTAGGTGAGAATCAGAAACTTCTTCAGGAGGCAACCGGATTAGGACAGGAATGAATTTAGTACCGATGATGAAGATGGTGGCCAGGCATGATGGTGGTGGTTGGTGGTAGTGGGAATGGTGAACAATCTATCGCTTTTTAATGTCTAAAACTCGTCAGCATTCCTTATCTCATTTCACCCACCAAACAAAGCTCTGAAGAAAAGAACACAATAGTATTAACCCGGTTTTACCAGTGGGGAAACTGAGCTTCATAAAGGGACTGGGGCTTATCCAAGGTCACACACAAGTCAGCGGCAGAGACACATTGTGAATTTAAGTTTCTACCTCTGCCCATTGGTGGCTTTCTCCTTATTCCCCGCCTCTTTGGTCATACAAATATTTTCTCAGCACTGATAACCACATTGTGCTAGCATCGTCAATCATGGGTTGGCTTGAAAGACACCAAAGAGGCAAGAGAAAGTGAGTTTGTAAGAGCTCCTTGTTCCACCATGTTCTACGCACCGACAATGCCAGGAACTCTTCGTACATTTAAATTATGCATATCCATAAACCAGGCGTACATTTATACAACGCAAGCACCAAGGTCAGAAATGACAGTGGTTTCTGAACCAGGCCCTGCAAGCAGACATTGTAGTTGTTCAATTTTTATTTTTCCGTGCTCTCTCAATGCAGACATGCATTTTTTAACTTGTGCATATTTGAAATCATAGCATACATGCAAGTGTGTGTTTTTTTTTTCATTTAATATTATGCTATCTACATTGTTCCATGTTGCAGCAGTCTTCCTAATTACTTCCCATCCAATTATTTTTCACTTGACATCACAAGAGAAAAGCCTGTCTTTCTGGTTTATTTCCATCTCTCTAAAGACGAGATTTGTAATGGCCACATAATAGTCCATTGAGTGAGGGCGCTGTAGTTTATTTAAACATCTCCCCTGTGAGGGGATGTTGTCATTATTTACACCAATGAACAGCGATGATTCAGTGAACATCTTCATCTGAGAACGTCAGGGCTCAGCAGTGACAGAGCTGGATGTTTTGTCAGGCCTGCCTGGTCCCCCAGCAATAGGCCCAGAGTCCAATAGCTGCTCTAAACCTGCCATATCTTGGAGATGAGGAACTTTGCAATTTCAGATGATGAAGTTGTGCTGAATCAAACTCCAGACTTAGTTCTCTTACACTGCTCTCATTTCTCAATTGTTTTTAAGAGAATCAAACGTGTATGTGTGTGTGTGTGTGTGTGTGTGTGTGTGTGTGTGTGTGTGTGTAGAGATAAATATAAAGATTAATATGTAGTGCTTCTCACCTGGGGGATTTTATCTCCTAGGAGACATTTGACAATGTGTAGAGATATTTTTTTGTTACAAATGGGGGGATGCTACTGGCATCTAGTGGGTGGAGACCAGTGATGCTGCTAAATCTCCTGCAATATCCACAAGAAAGACTTATCTAGTCCAAAATGTCAATAGTGTTGAGGTTGAGAAACCCTGAGATTGATGATAGACAGGTAGACAGACAGACACAGGCGGACGGGTTTGGCCGAGGAGAGTGTGCTACTTCAGCAAACTTTAAGACGATCAGCTTGTATCACGTGCCTAAGATTACCTATGGGGATCCTGCTGGTCCAGAGCCAAAATCCATGGTTGTTCTCAGCTGTGACTTTATTTAGTAGGGCCCTAGACAAGTCTCTTTCCTTCCCCAGGTCTCAGTTTCCTCAGATTTTAAGTGAACAGGTTTGACGAGGCCAGCCTCCACGGACTCTTCTCAGTGCTGAAATTTTGTCCTATTGGCAAAGCAACCGAAAAGGCTGTGATCAGAGTCTTAGAGGAGTTGAACAGCAGGCTTCGAAAGTTATAGAAAAATACTCCTGATAATTCCATGAATCTCAGAGACTGGCTCAGGACCAGGAATACAGAAGGCTATAAATCCATGGCATGTTATAGTATTTCAGGATGATGTCAGGCTCAAGCTATTTCACCTTTTAAGAGAAGCAGTGAAACCGGACTCAGGGCTCTGTGCTGTCGCTCTGTGAGAAGGAATGAGTTGGGAGGGAGAGAGGTGAAACAAACAGAACCGGCCTGGACATCAAGTCTGCAATCCCGTCAGTAACCCTGGAAATACTTGTGGGGTCCCCCCACATTACCTCGGTGTCAAAGCTTCATGAAGGCAGAGCATCACAGGCATTGTGTTGCTATTGATCTGAGAGCTCACCAGAGATGCAGAGTCACTTTCCCAAGATCACACAGCCAACGTGAAGCAGATGGAGGATTGCAACCTATGTCAGGCTAACTCCAGCTGGCCTCCAGGCTGCCGCCTCCCCACTCTGAGATATTGATCATAAACAGTTTCTCTGCAGTAGCCCCAATCAAACCCAATTTATTAGAACTATATATAATTACACTTCTTCTGCTGTTGCACAATGATCTCTGGAAAAAGTCTTGGGTGGGAAGGAGATTATATTTCATATTATGATTGACAGAAAATAATTGAGAGAGATTTCCTGTCTCAATTTCTCTTCCTCCCTGTCTCTGCCTGCCTCTACACACACACACACGCACACACACACACACACACACACACACACACCCCTTCTCATACATCTTTATCTTTGTGCTAGAAGGCTCCGAGCAGTTCAGAATTAGTAGATTCCGTGAGCCCCATGACTGAGCGAGCTTACCCTCCCAGCAGTTTAGTCCGAGATAACCTCCCGCCCCCTTGCCCACTCCAGGCTTGCCAGGACAAATCAACAAGGCTCTGCCTCCTTACATTCTTTTATAAAACTGCACTTAAAGTTACTAACTTACAGGGAGCTCAGACCTGAATTTTAACTTTCCCTTAGACACACTTAGATTTTAAAGTTTAAATATCTCTCTGCTAGCCTATACGTATTTCTCCAGTGCCTAAAATGAACATGGAACAATGCTATTCATTGATTCTCCTGAGATCCATTCCATCTGTCTCCCCAAGCTAAGCAATGCTCAGTCTTCTAAGGCATGCGGTGTAGACCATTGCTTCTCACACTAGAACGTACAGACAGGTCATCTGGGACTTTTGTTAAAATTCAGATTCTGCTTCTGTAGGCCTTGAATGGGACCTGAGATGCTGCATTTCTAATCACCCTCCAAGAGACGCTCATGCTGCTTGTTCTTGAGCTACACTTGGGGCACCGAGTGATTAGACAGTAAGTAAGGTGTTATGCTAGCTCCTTACATGTGACTAGACCTGGTAAAACTTATTTTGTTGGGTCAGCATTCAGCAAACATTCAACACACATTTCCTGAGACGCCATGTTCCAGGCCCTGCGACAGGCATTACAGTAGAACGAGATTAAGAGCCCTGGCTCTGGAACCCAAGGATCTTGGTCCAACTTTCAGCTCCACAATGACTAACTTGATCATAGGCCAGTTGCTTCACCTCTGTGTAAATCAGTGCCTGTCTCGTTGGGTTGTGAATGATTAAGTGTGATTATACACAAGAAACCCTCAGCACAGGCCTGAAGAGATGTAATAAGTGCCCAAGAAATGTTGACTGTTACGCTCACTATTATAATGGTGAGTGTAACGTGGTGCCGGCTTTCAGGAGTGTCTCACTCTCATAGACTCTAGAGATGATGAAATGGGACTCAGAGACGGTAATCGGCTTGCTCAACGTCACGGGTTAGTGAAGGCAGAATGAGAACTGGAACCAACGTGTCCGAACCATGAGGGGCTTCATTTCAACAAAAGCAAGTAGAATGTGTATAAGCCAGAGCGTGACTTTCTGAGGAAGAAGGTACAGCAGAAAGGTTGACTAGCCCAGAAATCAAAGTCCTTAGGTTATAATCATGCCACCTCTTTTAAAGTAGTTTGAAATCACGTTGGGTAAGTTGTTTCCCTTCTTTAGGCATTGGTGTTTTCCTCTGAAAAATGAAGGCATTGCATAAAATGACTTTTGAGACGCCTTCCTACGCCATCAGTGATTCATAGTACAAGTCCTAACAGCTCCCAGGGCCGTGGAGTCATAGGGTGGAGAAGCCTGGAGTTACTTAGGGCAGCACCCCCTTGATTAAGAGATTCCTGGACCAGGACGCCAAGTGTCCTGCTTGCCTAATGCTCTGGTTTTTCCCTTGCAGGTGGCATTGTCTTGAACCCATCTTTTTATGGCATTCCCGGGCACACCCACACCATGATTCATGAGATTGGGCACAGCCTGGGACTCTATCACATCTTCCGAGGCATCTCGGAAATCCAGTCTTGCAGTGACCCCTGCATGGAAACGGAGCCCTCCTTTGAGACTGGAGACCTCTGCAGTGACACCAACCCAGCCCCGAAACACAAGTTCTGCGGGGACCCAGGCCCAGGAAACGACACCTGTGGCTTCCATAGCTTCTTCAACACTCCTTATAACAACTTCATGAGCTACGCAGGTAGGACCTTTCTCTCTGCAGGGGTGCCGGGCCTCAGTTGGGCTCAGAGGAGCTCTGAGCAAGCTGCTTACCTTTGCTAAGCAGTCTTCTTCCTACTAACAATTCCTCACCCCACACAATAGGGATAATATTCCTTCCATGATACCCTTAGGGGACGAGAAAGATGTTGCATCTGAAATGGCCTCAGGAAGACCCACGATGGGAAGCAGACCAGGACCAAAAGTCAGGAAACCGGAGTAGAAGGCCTGCCTCTGCCACTAGGTCACACTACAGTGTCCCCTCTCTTTTCTCAAGAAAATGGACTCTTTGGACTATATCTCCTAGGTTTCTCCTACTTGCCCATCTGTATTTTTCTCTGCCAGGGGTGGATCAAACTTTTTCTTTTTAAAACATAAAACTCGCACACCCTCCTCTACTGTTTCCTTACAAAAACAGAAACCAACCAAATGAAAAAAAACCACAAAGAATGCTTTTGGTTTTACAAATACAAAATTATTACATGAGATCAATATGTCCTTTTCCTATAACTGCATATATCCTATCAAAACCCTTTTAAATTTCATTAGTAACAGTATTAAGGACTCATTCTTTGGGTTCTAGGCTGCTCTACATTTCCTTTTTGCGTGTTTCAAGGCCACTTCTAGCCCTCATCTTGGCAAATTAGAACAAGATACCCCCTCTCTCTGGGCGGTCCACAACCCTCACCACTGACCCCTTAAGCCGAGAGTCTTTGTGTGAGATCTGCAAAGCTGCATATGGTAACCCGGCACAAATTCTATTATAATATTTCGGTGACTCTTTTCCCTCCAGAACAAGTGAGTTCTATGAAGGCAGAGATTGCCTTTAATACATCACTGTATTCCTAGCACCTCGAACAGGGCCTTCAGGCTTAATAAATATTTGCTAGGAAGAAAGAGAGGGAGAGAGTCCAGGAGGGACAAAAAGGAGTAAATGCTCTATAAAATTGATTCTTATCCATAATCGTATTTCTACTTATATAAAAGTTTATTGTCCATAAAGGACTTTATTACACACCATCATCTCATTTCATTCTCACCGAAAACCTATGGAGTAGGAACTGTTCCCATTATACAGATGACAATACTGAGGACTACTGATGTCATTTGCCCCAGGGCACATATCTGACTCCAAGCATTTTTTCTGTTCTATAATCGCGCCACTCTTCAAAAGGGAAGTGGATGATGAGTGAGTGGAAAATGGAACACCCTGGGTGGTTTTCACACTCCGCTCAACAGAGATGCCTCGGGGGGCTGCCCTGAGTGGGCCCCCATCTCTGCTTGAACCAGGGATGCCCCCCTTCCAACTGTTTTTCATTTCTGTTGGGGTTTTACTTCAGATTATGTGTGGGGAGAGGATTTTTCTATGAAAACCGTATGAATCTGATGATCCCCAATGGATCTTCCTGCTTTCCCATTTGGGCTGATGACCTCTGGGGGCCTCGGGTTCATACAGTGCAAATCTAAGGTCCCTTAAAGTGTCAATAACCAAGAGTCTTTAGGTTTAGGTCTCTTAAAAAGACCCAAGGGCTGGGTATTTCCTCAAAAGCAGATTCCCACTGGGCTCCCATTCCCAGCCAAGCCGACATCCCACATCCGGTGCCCTGTCCCCTCACATAGTCCTGCTTACGTTCCATTTCTGTAGCACCTTTCCTTGGCCAGCTCGACGCACATGGAAAATAAACAATAACATGAGTTTGGAAGTTTGCCGGCCTCTTAAGGGCCTAGGAGCAGCCACTAGCTACCAGACCCCCATAAACTAAATCTTTTTTTTGTTTTGTTTTTTGTTCCCCTTTGTACAGATCTAAAGGGTGATTGATTTACTGTTGTTTTTTTAAAGGAACCCCTCAGCTCAGTGACCCATTAACAGCAGAACTAATTCACTGAGCTACGATAACAAACTTACACCCGCAAAAGCATATTCAAGGCGACCACGAGCTTTGAAATGTTTGTTTTCCTTAGGATCTCTGATAGATGAGGTGACAAAAGCAGCTGGATGAAATTCAAAATACAGAACAGGGCCGGGTTCTCAGGGCTGGGGAGAGCCATGCACAGGGGCTGTATAGTCAAGGCAAGAGGGCGGAAACCTTACCAGGTCAGCCGCTTCCAGTCCCTTCCTTCCTGGGTGTTTCTTCCTCAGGCCTGTTCACTGGTTGGGTAACGAATCTAGTGCAATGCTGTCCCATAGAACATTCTGCAAAGATAGGCATGTTCTATGTCTGCTGCCCAGGTTGCAAGCCATGGAGCACTTGCAATAGGGCTAGTGAGACTGAGGAACTGCATTGTTAGTCTTAAATGATTTTAATGACTTTAAATGGAAACAACCACACATGGCTGGTGGCTACCGTATTGGTCAGTGCTGGTCTATAATAATTGCTGAGTGCCTATAAGATGCCAGACACTGTGTGAAACGCTTCAGAGGTTTGTCTCAGAGAATCCTCAAAATAACCCAGGGAGGTAACGGCTATTATTATTGCGCCCATTTTACAGATGCAGAAAGTGTGCTTTAGGGAGCTTCAGTGGCTTGCCCAGGGTCACACAGCAAAACCAAGACAAACCTTTCTTACTGCACAGCCTGTGTTATTAATCAATAATTATTTGGCTCCCTTTCTGAAACTAGGGGAAGTTAAAAGGGTCCCAAGTACTACCAAGCAGGCAGCAGGGAGGTGATGGGCGCAAGCCTCGTTGAACAATAGGAACATATGGTCACGTTGAGCTGCTGGATAAGCCCTGGTAGATAAAAAGGCAACAGCCTGGACTCTACTTCCTGAAGATAATAGGCCACAGGGTGGGGTGGGGAGGTGCCAAGAGTCAGGGCCTCCTTGAGTGTGGTAACCAGGTCTTCTCCAGCCTATGGGGGCAGATGTCTTGTTACCAAATTCCTGAGTGTCAGGGCCTCTTAATACGTACACACGCTTTGACCCAGCAGTCCTCTTTCTAAGGACTATATCCTAAGGAAATAAGTCAGTTTATGCGTTTAAAGATTTAGTCATGTGAATGTTCTTACTAAAGTGTATTCTCCAAATATTAATTAGGCATTTAGTACCTGCCAGGCATAGAAGAAAAATGCTTCTATGTGTGAAAAATTAGCAACTGCTTCCAAGGCCAAAGGGAATGGATTGCTGAAATAAGGCCTCCGCAGGCTACAACGTTATGTGGTCACTACAGAAGATGTGGAAAATGATTGAGGGGTGCAGACAGAGAAGACGAGTGACACAGTGGTTCAGGGCATGGAGTTTGGGGCTTGAGCCCTCCATGCCTTTGAGCCAAGCAATTTACTTTTCTCTGAGCCTCAGTCACTTCATCGATACCATGGAGAATAATCACACTTACCTGTGTGACGGTAGGTGTCATCAGACAGGTGAAGGGCTCAGAACTGTCCTTGGTAATGTCATTAGATCCCAATCAGTGACAATTAGTAGGATCATTTGTTAGCTATTTAAGGTGAAAATAGTCACAGAATCTTATGTCTAGTGTAAGACGGGAGTGTGTGTGTGTGTGTGTGTGTGTGTGTGTGTGTGTGTGTGTGATGAGAATTACACATATTCATATCCATATACACATACCTATATACTAAATATTAATTTATTTTCTCTAGGTAATGAGTTTAGGGTGATATTTATTTCTTTGCAACCTTTTTTGCTATATTAAAAGTGTTCTACAATGAATATCTATAACTTTTATCATCTCTTATTATTACTGTTGTCATTATCACTCTTTTTTAAAACAGCAAAAAGGCAGGGACTTTGACAAAGAGCAACTTAGTTAGCCATGCACCAGGTATGGGTTTGCTTGCTAAATGCTCCCACCGCTTTCGGAGGCAGGTCACATGGTGATTCCCTATTTCACCCTGGGTGAAACTGAGGCTGTTGGAAGTCTGCAGTTTGCCTGTGGTTCCACAGGGAATGGAAGCACCCTGTGCATGCCTTTCACCTCCCTGCTCTGTGGCCTCCCAGCCCCAGAGGGAGATAGTCTCTGAAGAACAAAGTTCCCTTCGCAAACTCAGGCAGGACAGCAACAGCATGGGGGGAGGGGACTGGTGCCCAATCCCAACATGCTGACATCCCCAAAGTTCTTCCTGCTAGGGGACAAGATGGAGACAGAAGAACAAAGTGGGCCAGTCGGCCCTGGAGAGCAGGATCTGGAGGCCACAGTCCTCAGGAGAGGAAGCGTGTGGTGACTGCAAGCCAAGAGGGGCTGACTGCAGATACTCTCTAACTCAGACAGAGCGTTCATGATAAATGGAAACCCTTTGGTTCCCACCCACCCTGATAGCAGCGGGTCTCCTAGCAATGCACAATGGGACAGACTTCATTTTCTGACTTCAGTGTTAAAACAGATGCATTTCTGTTTCCCTGCCGGGTTCTATCTCTTACCCATGTTTCAAACTCTTTTTTTTATTGACAAACATGGGAATGGCTAATTTTTAAGTTATAAAAGGAAAATGCACTTCTTTGGGGGAAAACAAGAAACAAATCAGAGGGTTTAGAAGAAAACATATGTGGTTTTTCCTCTCCATTCATCTTGATAAATGCTTTGTATGCTCCAGTTGGTTGAATCCTCATAACAACTCTATGTAGTGGGATTGATTTAAATAACTAATTTATACCGGAGGGTCCTGAGTTCTAAAGTTACTTTCTTTATTTGGCAATGAGTAATTAGTATTCTGTTCTATGCCTGTGCCTAACGAATACAGCCATTCCCTTATTAATAGAGAGACGTGTCATTTCAAATATTTTTACTATTATAAATGATGCTTCAAAAATCCCTGTACGTACCTTTCCCCATATTTGTTCATGAATACCTATCTATTGAATTCCCAAGTGTGGTATTCATAGATCGAACAGAATGAATATTTTCTATTCTGTGTTTTTCTGGCTTCCCATTTTCCAACACTTGCCTACACACACACACACACACACACACACACACACACACACACGTGCCATTTCCTGTCATGTGGCAGTGAACAGTTACTGAGCATTTATCATGGTTACTGGTACTCCACTCCCCTTCTCCCTCGCTGTGTTCTGAGATAAGCACCCTTATCATCATCACCTCCACTTTACGGATGGGGAACTGCGGGCATGCAATCACGTGCCCATTTGACTCCAGCTCCTTCCTGCACTAATCTAACTATATAACCATGCTTCGCAGCCATCATGTTCTTCTCCTGACTCTAGCCTATTCAGTGGCTTTGCCAGGGCTCCCAGGATGAAGGGCAAAGTTCATAGTAAAAAAGAAAAATTTACCTGATGGCCTGGCTCTTCTCAGACCAAGACATTTGCACTGCATTCTGCAGCCAGTCGGGAGTCATAGAATGTTTGGTATCCAAGGCAACACTGGGGCTTGAGAGAGATTCAGGCTAGTCATTCTTTTACAGAGCTTGCTAACAGACACCAGACCCTTTTGCTTCCTTCAGGTGTAGGGAAGACTTCCCCAGGGCAGTGGAAAGGAGACTGTCAAAGTTCCTAAGGGGATCAGAGGCAGCTTCTGTGTATAACCTCCTTGCATCTCTGTTCCTTCCCCAAGCTGGATTCTCAAGGTCACGTCCAACTGCCCAGCACCTGCCCAAACTTATTTGCTGTTTGTTTGATAAGGGGAAGTGAGTGTATGCTGTAGGATTCCCAGTGGTGGGTTTATTTTAAGATCTGGCCAGGCCCGTGCTCCTCTGTCTGGGGCCCAGCTGCAGAAACCCTGAGCAGACGGACACCTCCGGGAAGTGGTGTTTTTGGAAAGCAAGCCAAAACAGTGCCTTGCCCTGTCCCTGGGGCAGCTGAAGAAAGCTGTCGAAGGAAGAGATGGGAGGCAAGCTTATTCCTTGGGGGCTGAGTCTTGGGTCACCGCCTTTAGTCCCCATCTTAGAAAAGAGAGAATGGGATTGAAGGTCATTCCATCTAAAGACATTTAAGAGATTGTATCCCAGCCCCCTCAGACTCAGGTTCAACTCCTATTAATCAAGCACCTTCAGGATGCTTTACCCACACAAAGTCTCATTTATGTTCAGAAAGAAGTTCTCATAATGATTATCATATTTCTCATATTGATGATCCTATATTAAGTTTTGCTCCAAAAGACACATTAGGGCTTATGTGCACGGGATGTCCTCCTGAAAAAATCATGCTAGGGCTTATTTTCCGGTTAGGTCTTATTTTCAAGCAAACACAGTAGAAGCCTAGCCTTGGAGTCAAGACTGTCTGGGTTCAGATCTCAGGTTTGTGTCTCGTTCTGTGATCTTAAAAAAGTTGCTTGACCTCTCTCAGCCTCAATTTCCTCCTCTGTAAAATGGAGAAACCCATAGTCTTTGTTCCAAAACCAGTGGGAAAGTTAAATGCCCAAAGCACAGTGCCCGTTGCCTGGCTCATACTGAGTACACGGCAGACGTCCCAGGGTCAGTGCTGTGCGAAGGTTGCAGTTATCCTCATGTTCCCAGCATGGATACCGAGCCTGGATTGTTGCTAGCTCTGCCTGACTCTCAGGCCTGTGCTCACGGCATGGGACCCCTGCCTCTGTGGTCTTGGAGCTCCGTCTCCTGCAGTCCCTCAACTTTCTTTCACAGTCTTAGCCATGCTATCTGGTTGACCTCAAGTACGTCCTTTGGAAGTCTCTCTTGTTCATTCTCCTTCCCCAACATGCTATCTCCTTCTGTTCATCAGTGGTCGGCATGGCAAACTTTAACAGCCTTATGACAACCTTGACTCATACAATAAACCGCCCTTCGCATTTTATCTAGACTGGTAGCTACTCAAGGGCAGGAATGTCTTAAGTTTCACCTTGGCACCTTGGCCCTTGGCACAGAGCAGAGGATATGTAATGGATACTCAGAAGGTTTGTTTGAAGGACAATATCACTGCATTGGTACATAGTAGAATTGATGAATGAGTGTGAAGGAATGAATGGACAAGTTTATGCATAAAAGAACAAGTGAATGAGTAACTGAATGAATGAATGAATGAATGAGAGAGTGAATGAGTGGTGAGGGAGGGAGCAGATAAGGGAATGTGTGACTTACTGACCAGTGGATTTGGGGGCTCATGGAAAGCAGCTTATCTTGCCCTTGTCCTTAGCCATGACCTCTGGGCTGTTCCCTCTCCAGCCATAGATGTAGTTTTCTTGTTCCGCCCACCCTCCAGTTCTTCCTTTTCCCTCTCACCTGTCTCCAGAAGTGATGACTACACTAATTTGTTCACAGACCATTAACTCTTGAGCACTGGAAGAGGCCAGCTCTGAGTTGGCAAGGGCTGGGCTGCTGGCCCTCCAGCCGCCAGGAGACGTCATAATTCTCTTGCGTGCCTGCCCGTGCAGTCAGGTTCTTATCTCTCCCTCTGCCTGCTTGCAGATGACGACTGCACTGACTCCTTCACGCCCAATCAAGTGGCCAGAATGCACTGTTACCTGGACTTGGTGTACCAGAGCTGGCAGCCCTCCAGGAAGCCGGCGCCTGTCGCCCTGGCCCCCCAGATTGTGGGCCACACAACCGACTCCGTGACGCTGGAGTGGTTCCCCCCCATCAATGGCCACTCCTTTGAAAGGTGAGTGTGGTCTGTGCAGTGTTGATTCCCCCTTCTCTCTCCTGCCAAGAAAGGAAACTTGGAAAGCAAGTAAAACTTGGAGATTTTGCTGTGTTTTTTGTCCTTGCTCTTGTTTAATGGGGATCGCCACCACCTAGCACAGTGACAGGCCCATATAGGCACATTATAAATTTGGGGGTTGGAGAATAAGATAAATGATGACTAATAGAAATTAACAAGTAATAAAACATTTTAAGTGAATGAATGTTTAGCTTTAATTTATTGTTGAAAATCTGGAAACTTCTTTGGCCAGAACCTCCTCTGGGATAGAGATACTGGTTTGGTCTCCATGAGCTCAGGATTTGAAATTGGCAAACACTTTCATAGAAATATTATATATGAGCGTGTACATATGTGTATGGGTATATATTCATACATTACACATGGATCAACATGCGTATATATAATATATAATTAGAATCTTTGTGCGCCGTGTTTCTTTGTAGGATGAAAGGTAGAATTTTTAGAAGACCAGGGAGTGATAAATGGAGGCGCAGAATACCTTAGCTCTGCCACCCTGTCTGTCATGTACTAGCTGTATGGCCTTGGGCAAGTCACTTTCCCTCCTTGGGTCTTACTCTCCTCCCCTGAAAAGTGGGTCACATGACGCCTCAGTGGCCTGAGGTGGAGACCTGAATCAGATATTCCCTTGTGGTACCTTTCAGCATTGAGTCCACCTGAGGAGACCAAGTGTGAACCAGATTTTAAAGGGTCATGGAAATGGAGAGCATTTTAGATCTTGCTCCCCAACATATAGCATGAGTTCTGCTTAAATAAACTCTTACAAAAATTCTCTGGAAAAAAAAAAAATATATATATATATATATATAATAAAAGGTCATGAAAATGGTCTAAGATGATAACATCTCTATTGGCATTAGGCTATAATTTAGGACAGATTAGTATATTCGCCCCCCTTAGCCCCTCTTTATCCAAAAATGATACAATAACATTGATGCTGCTGAAAATAATAACCCACTAATCATTAATTGATATTAATCGATGGTTGTGTTTGCCGCCACTTACCGAGTGTTGACTCTGTCTGTGCTGGATTCTGTACTAAATGCTTTATATACAGACTCTCGTATAATCTTTCCAGTAACTCTATAAAAGGGGGATCATCTTCCCCTTTTTCCGGATAAGGAGGGAACTGAAGCTCAAAGAGGCTGAGCGATTTGACCAAGAGCCCATAGGAGGTTGTGGGAGTTAGGCTGCAACTCATATTTGGCAATGTCTGGTCTCAGACTCCCATGTGTTTTCAGTAAGTGCTTCCAAAAGTCGAATTATGAAGGAGGTGTGTGTGTGTGTGTGTGTGTGTGTGTGTGTGTGTGTGTGAGAAAATATATCAGCTCATGGCACCATGTTAAATTTGGGCTCTAATTTTGCCTTCTACCATCAGTCCCTGGTCTAGAACCTTCATTTGGCAGCTGGGGGAATGTGATCGCAGGGAAGGAAATGCACTCCCGAGCCCCTCTGTAGAAACCCCCCCTTCCCCTGCCCCAGCTGCCCTCACTGGGAGCTCAGAGCTGGGTTTGGGAAACCTCATGTGACACTTCAGAGCAGGCTTTCCAGCAGCCTGTAGATTTATTTATTTTTTCTGTGGCAATGAGAAGTATCAGACTTTTGGTCAAGCCTTGGCCTCGATTCCACTTAAAAATGGAAGTTTTGTAAATGAAGCTTCCTGTGTATGTATTCAATTTGTATTTCATAAAGCAGTTATTGTCCATTAAATAAATACCATCTGATTGTTGGAAACCTATTGGAGGGTTAATTGTTGTGTAATGAGATATGTCTCTATTACATAGTGCCCTCAGCTTCAATCAATATGTTTTTAATAACCTATAGTCAGTTGGTACTTGAGGCTCATACAATAGCTATTCTGTTCAGTTTGAGATTTCATAACGGAGTTATCATATGTTAAATTAAAACTGACATTTCAGAAACATGTCTAATTAGGGTTAACAGCTATGTAGACCATAGGCTACGGCTAAAGGAAGTCAGTCCACAAGTTCAATAACTTGTAAAGAAACGGACCTGTGTATGTCACTCTCCTGTATGTGCAGAGTTTATACTCCTGAATATTGGCTTAGTTCAAAGTACACAAGCTTTGATGTCAGGTTGCCTGTGTTGCATTCTCAGCTTCACCACTCTTAGTCTCTAGGACCTTGGGCAAGACATCTCCCGTCTCTGACCCTCAGTGTCTTCTGGAAAAAGGTGCTAATCATGCCCACTTCAGCTGGCTTTTGTGGGGGAATTCAACAAGATGACATCTATGAAATGCCCAGCACACACTCTCTATGTTCAGAAGATATTAGCTCCCATCCTGTACAAAGTTTTCCAGAGCTGTTTAGCTACTTGAAAATATTCTTTCTTTGCAAAATCTCTGGTGTTTTCCACGACATCCATCAATGCCAACCTCTTGCCCCTGGCCATCCTCATGCCCTCCTGCTGTTCCTCACATCTGTGGTCTAAGGGACTACAAGTGTTTCCCTTAAAAAAACATATCCAGATCCTCCCCCAGCCTGTGTCCTCACACACGGGCAACTGAATAAATAATTCAAGGCCACCCTCGGCTTTTCTAACTCCTTTATTTTTATCAGTCTTGCAAACATGTGTTGACTGGATGGTTTCAGTTTTCTGAATGACTGGCTGTGGTGTATTAGAAAGAGCACTGGACTGGGAACCAAGAGACCTGGATCTGAAATCTTTGAGACCTCACCTCTTCCCTCTTCCTCAGTCTGTGTTCTGATACGGAAACCAAAGGGTTCTAACCTTTCTCAACCGAGGTTCTTCCCCCAAATCTCAGACCACAGAAAGCTACTTGAATAACGATTGTCTTAATTCTCCCAAGTGTGGTACATACACCGTGTACCACAATGATACTAACACCATTCTAGATTCATAGAAGAGAAGTTAATGCATTATATATAGTAGATGACTTAGAGAATCACTGTCCGTTAGGACTTTCTGCAATAATGGAAATGTTCTCTCTCTGCACTATCCGATGTGGTAGCCATTAGCCAACTGTGGCTGTGGAGCACTTGAAATGTGACGAGTGTGACTGAGGAACTAGGTTTCTAAATTTATTTAATTTTAATTAAGTTAAATTTAAATAGCCACATGTAACGGATGGCCGCCATATTGGGCAGCATAGACTTGGGACTTAAGCACTGACTCTCAGGATACTGGATAAGAAAGAGGAGCTCTTTCAGCATTATGCTGTATTTCTCTGATTTCAGTGTGTGTGTGTGAGTGTGGCATGTGCGTATGTGTGTGTTTGCCTGTGTGTCTGATTGTGTAGATACAGGTCCCCATGAAAATAAAATAAATGCCAAAGGTAAGAAACACATATATACACTCCCTAGATGTGTAGGACACTGCCTGATTTTGTGAAAGCCCAGATTTACTGTATGACTTACCAAGCTATGGCCTTAGGATGATTACTTTGTACCTGTGAACCTCAGTTTCCTAATCTGTAAAATGGGACCATCACGTCAAATATACTCATCCTTGGATGATCAATGTCTAGTATACTTGTACTGCACTAGCAACCATAGGCTGTTCAATGACTATCCAGTGAATGAATAGATGAAATGTTGAGTGAACGTGTAAATCAGTGACTGAATATGAGGGAATACACTTTGTGGAGCTCTGTGCAAACAAGACCTATTTACTGTCAGGTGGTTGATGGTTTATTCACTCACCAAAGATTTATTGGGAACCTAGAATGTGTCAAGAACTCAGTGAAGTACACTCCACACACACACAGAAGCATCTAAAGAAATAGAAAGAAAGACTCACTGGCCCTTAAAGTCAGTGTGGTTCCTGATTCCATCCCAGGACATTTGTAATCTCATCCTAAAGCCATTCATGTGACTCAGAATTGCTACGCATGGATTGTTGTCATTGTACTGGAACTCTGCCGTCCAGAGTGGTGCCGAGGAAGTCCCTCTTTCCATTCCTCTTTCCTTGCCTATGAATATATTATATGATTAGTTATTATTGCTAGTCCAAGAGTAATTCATACACATTCAAAAACACATAGAAAATTCAGAAAACCAGGAGGAATAAAAATAGGGGTGCGGGATCCTCCTATGTTCCACCACCCATAAATTACTGCCAATAATATTTTGTCACATTAACGTTATTTGAACAGCATTGATAAGCTGCTGTAAATTTAGTTCTGACTATGACTTTTTCCCTTACCATAGCGGTTTACACATTTTCCATTAAATTTCATAATCTTCATAAATATTTTTGTATTAACTGCTTATTACTCCATTGGGCAGAGTAACCTTAGGTTATTTCATCATTCTCCTATCACTGAATATTAGTGTGCTTGCAACATTTCTAGCTAGGTATGGTTTCTTTCGTATTTACAATATTAAAACTGAGGATGTAAAATCTGAAATTTGAGGGTCCAGACTAGGTTAGTCACGAGTCTTAGCAACATTTCTGAGTGACTGGTATTTATCCATCCATCCATCCATCCATCCATCCATCCATCCATCCATCCATCCATCAATCCATCTATCCAAGTATACATGTTGACCACCAGATAAGCAGGGGCATGACTTGCTCAGATTTGGGTCTGGGGATGAGCTCCCTGGCAGCTGTGTGGAGGAGGCATGGGGAAGTACCAGCAGACTGTGATACTTGAAGCATGCTCTCCCTTACCATGTAATCCAGGGCTACAGAGCTTCCCTGTGAAAAGAAAACCCTAAGGCTTGAGCTAGAGCTCTTCCATTATGTCACTGCAGATAGTCAAAGGACGGAGCTTCTTCTAGGAATGATGAATGAGGTGTTGGCAGGATCATTGCATCTTGAGAAATAATGGGTTAGGCTCGCACATTTCTTGACATCTTTCTACCCTTTGCAGTCTTTCTGCAGAGGTCACTCAGATTTGCAGTTTGGGGTCCACACTGGTGAGGATAGGGCCCATCTCCCTCCTCTCCTGGCAACTGCCTACTAAACATATGCCAAGTCTGGAGAACAAGTAGAATCCCAGAGTCTTTGGTGGCTAAAGGGAGATTGAATCCACATACAAAAGACACTAGATGGTAGGGGAAGCCCCTGTACTATTTGACTTCTCGGACTGGTCCCTTTGAGGGATTGGCTTGCCCCTTGGAAAGCTTCTAAAAGGAATTAGATGGCATGGTGAAGAAACTGCTTTTGACTGTTACATCAAGGAGTGTCTTCTCCATCTGCCGGATGTCAGGACTGGAAGCTTCTTTAGGCATCATCTAGTTCAGCCCACTCATTTTTCAGATGGAACGAAGCCATGCCTTTTTCCTGGTTAATACCTAGGACACAGGATAGTGCCTGGTACGTGGCAGGTACCTGATAAATGTGAGTAAAAGAATCAACGTTGAGGTCAAATGGGGCCAAAGAGTTTTCTCACAAACACACATCAAATTCTCTATAGAGTGTTGGATAGCTGATGAAATTAAAATTATGCAGGTAGCGAGTAAGTCTTTGGCCTGTTGATTCTGTGTTGCTTCAAGTTAAAGGAGTATATCCACCATCAAAACAGAAGCCACTTAGGCCCAAACAGGGTCCTTGCTGGGCGATGGGGAGGGATTTCCATTAGGGATTTCATATTCTGGAAGCTTTGGCATGGATAGGGAGAAAAGGGGATAGCATACAATAGTTGGGTCCTCCACTCTCTTGCCTTTGGCTTCCTCGAGTCAGAGGCTCATTCAACTGTTCCTAAGTCGGTGCTTCTTTCTGCTTTCCTTGGCCTCCTAGAGAATTGGGATCAGCATGTGATCTTTGCCTGGAAGGGAGAATCCTGGTGCAGTACGCCTTCAACGCCTCCTCCCCCATGCCTTGCGGCCCATCTGGGCACTGGAGTCCCCGGGAAGCAGAAGGTAAGCCAGTCTGGAAGCCCTTTTACCGGTTGGATGTGCAAAGAACAAGTCTGTCAATGCAGCAGAGGAGATTTCAGTGGTCTCTTCCACGTACCCTCTCATTTGATCTTAAGTGTGCTCTGCGAGGCCAGCATTGTTAAAATATAAAAATGTCCGTCCTTGTTTTCCAGCTTTATTGAGATATAGTGGACGTATCACATTGTGGAAATGTAAGGTATACAGCCTGATGATTTGATCCACGGAGATATTACAAAGTAATTACCATGGTCAGGTCAGTTAACTCATCCATCACCTCACAGAATTACCATTTTTTTTGGGGGGGGGAGGTGAGAACATGTAAGAGCTACTCTTAGCAACAATACAAGGTTGTTAATGATAGTCAGCATGCCGCAGATTAGAACCTCAGAACTTATTCATCTTAAAGCTGGAGATTTGTACCCATTGTCCAACATCGAGACAAGTGTTCACACATGCGTTCATGCAGCACATGTCTTTTGAGCGTGTGCGCTGTCCTAGGTATGCCATCCCACTTTACGTACAGGAAGCAAAGGCACTGAGATATTAAATAAGTACCCAAGGCCACACACTTGACAAAGACACAGTGCATGTGTGTGTTTGTTTATACATATACACCTCCAGACCCTGACGGCCTGTAGGTACAAACAAGGTCACCTTAGACACCAATACACGTATTTGGAAGCTTTAAGACATCAGTAGTCTTTGATTCTCCTTCAGTTTTTTCTGGGGATGCCCAGGGCACTCTCACATGTGTCATAACTTTTCCTCTCAGTTTCTGCCATGTGCCCTTCTTTGCGGGGATCCATTTATCTGCAGGAAATACCTTGAGGAAAACACCTCATGATTGCCACTGTTGTGGGTTCCACCCATGAGCAGACTCCCCTGCTCGGGGGACTCTCCCAGCGGCCGGTGGTCTCTGTTCCCCCTTACTGTACCCTCACTGCTACATCCTCTGTTCTATAGAAGTTGAGAGAGTGCCTTTTCCCCCGGTGCTTTGTCGCACTGTGTCCCTGAAGCGAGGCTGTTTGGAACCTTGAGGATCTCATGGGCTATTGCCTATTCGGTTTCCCTCTGGAACGTCTCCTGCTTTAGGGCTCAGCGATAGTCTCTAAAGCCAGGCTAGCAGAGAGAGACCCCATATTTTCTTCTCAGTCTTCTGTCTTGCCCTCTCTTGCCCCCAGAGATTTACACTTAGAACACCCCTCCCCACCCCCGCCCCAGTCCCTCTTGCTCCTATGCAGGTCAGCCCAGGCCAACAGTCACTGGGTGGGGACACTCATCCATCAGAGGGAGCGGAATCCAAATCCTCACCGAGGGTCAGTGAGAACGCCTCCATTTTCCTCTGTATTTCTCGAAAGCAGATTGAAAAGAAAAAGCCAAAGATAGAATAAAGCAAGGCGGAGGGATCAGAGAGAAAAGTGATGGGGAAAAACATGACAACACTATTTTTCATCTTCTAAAGTATCTTAAAATAAAAGTGAGAGTCAATCTCGGGAACTCTAAACAAGCCCATCTGGAATGCAAAGCGAGAGGGATGTCTGGGAGAAGCCCTCCCTTCCTCCTGACAGCATCACAGGCCGTCCGACTTGGAAGGGATGCTGGGAGTCAGCCAGCCCCCGTTCCCACCCAGGGCAGGCCTCCCCTTTCTGCCCTCCCTCACGGAGAATCTTCTCGCACCAGCTCATATCTTTCCTTGGCCTCTCTGTCCTAGCCCCATGTGTTAGAAACTTCTTCCTGAAACCTGTAATCATGACTTTCCCACCCAAACTTAACCCATGTTGGGCTCTCACAAAAGAAAGCGTGTGCCCCATACTGAACACTGTGTGCTTGCAGACTAGAGTGCACCAGTCTCACCTATGACCACCACAGGAACTGTGTGCCAAGCACTGTGCTGGGTGTAGGGGCAAGGCAGAGCTGACCGTGCTAGGGGAGGCAGAGCAGTAAAGGGGCGCTCACCCTTTGGCGTGAGGAGGCCCGTGCTCATAGAAGTACAGAGCACTCGGGGACCCAGAGGAATGGAACTTCACCCAGAGCTGGAGACTCGGGCTTCCTGGGAAATGTCACCACACCCACAAGCAAGGTGCATTTGAAACTGTGAAAGAGGTATGCTTAGAGCAGTGGTTTTCTTGGTGATCTGGAGGCTTAGGAGGTTCCTGGAGCCATGTGAGGTTATCCTCACAGTCAAAACTTTTGTCCATAATAATGCTATGACATCGTTTACCTGTTTCATTCTTAATTGTCTCATGAGAGCAGTAGAGCTTTCCGGTAGCTACATGGAATATGATGTTATTACTACTCTGATAGCATATGGGACACATGCTTATGTGTTCTTGTGTTTTAAAGTTTCTTGGTTTTAATTTACGATATTGTAACTACTAATACAGGTAACCCACATAAACAATAATGCTAGAAGAGCTGGATTTGGAGCATGAGCAAGGTGTGGAGTGGAGAGAAGTTGGACTGGGTGACATAGATAACGGCCAGATGAGGTGGTTTGGATTTACACTGAGGGCCTGTGCCTTGGCAAGTGTCTGGGATATGGTGAGATGTGCATGTTGTAAAAATGCTTGGGTTACTCTGTGGAGTGGAAAGTGGGAAAGGAGCATGTTAGAGGAAAGGGAGCAGCACCCTGGCTGTTGCGACAATCCAGGAGAGGTATAGTGGTGGCCTGGATAAGGTCGGGGGTAGTGAGAATGCAGAGAAGCCAATGACATTGCGAAGATTTGGGATGTAGAATCAGCAAGACTCTCCCCTGACACTTCTCTGACTAAAATCATCTTGGTTTGTCCTACCATTTGTGTGAATGAAATAATTTCCAGACATCTCCCCACACCTCCATCCAACCCAACTGTCAATTGGTTAAGTCTGTTCCTGGTCTATCCCTGACCCTCTTCAAACATGATATGTCGAAATGAGTGCAGCTGGAAGTGCAGAGCCCCCTGTCTCCCTGAGCTGACTCAGGCCTCCAAGGAACCCCAGCAGCCGGGGTTTTCCTTCAGGATATGTAAATTTAGTACATGCAGGCCAGGAAAAGACACTGTTCTTTTTTTAGGGCATCCTATTACAGGCTCTGTGATCCGTTTGGCTCAGACCCTTTTTAATATCCTTGAAGAAATAAACTTTTCCATGAGCCAAACTCGGCAATTTATTTCTCAACTCATTTTCATCCTATTTATCTTTGCGTGTTTAAGTTTTTGGACTTCCCAAACTAACATAAAACTCCCAAATCCATGAGCGATGCCAGACGTATCTTTGGGGTTGGGGAAAGAGCATGGGGGTGGGGGTGGGGGGTAAAGAGGACTGGATCTTGGTTCCAGGCTGGCCGTCAGTGTGCTCTGTGTTGGTCAGTGAGTCACTTGGGTTCTCTGAAGATAGCATCTAATCCACAGAAGGAATGTCCTTTCCAGCTCTAATATTCCGTGGAGTTGTAACTTCTGTCTGTTAACTCCGTGTTAACTTTTTCACTGTCACTCTTGTCTATAGTCAAATGATATTTCCATGCCTCTCACTGTGCTTTCGACTTTACCCCATGAGCTCAGTGTTTCAGAAAGGACGTTTAGGAAAGCAGATGTATATTTTTTCTATATTTTTGTGTCTTTCAAGAATGAATAACGATAGATGAATGGATAAAGAAGTTGTGGTATATACACACAATGGAATACCATTCGGCAGTAAGAAAAGACGATATAGGAACATTTGTGACAACATGGATGTCACAAATGGATGTCACAACATGGATGGGTCTTGAGAGTATAATGCTAAGCGAAATGAGTCAGACAGAAAAAGCAGAGAACCCTATGATTTCACTGATATGTGGTATATAAACCAAAAACAACAAAAGAACAAGACAAACAAATGAGAAACAAAAACTCATAGACACAGACAATAGTTTAGTGGTTACCAGAGGGTAAGGGGGTGGGGGGTGAGAGATGAGGGTAAAGGGGGATCAAATAGATGGTGATGGAAGGAGAACTGACTCTGGGTGGTGAACACACAATGGGATTTATAGATGATGTAATACAGAATTATACACCTGAAATCTATGTAACTTTACTAACAATTGTCACCCCAATAAATTTTTTAAAAAGTAAAAAAAAAAAGAATGAATAACAATAGAAAATTTTTATGCTTTAAAGTAATCATTTATTTTAATATAATGTAGCAGTTTAACTGTATTTACTTAAAAATACATATACTGTAGTTGTTTTCTGTGGATGTTTTCACACATTTTGGAGAACAAACCTGAAATCAGTTAACACAATGAAAAGGTTAACAAACAGGAGATTCTTCATTTAACATTTAAAATATTTATTGAGTATCCACTATGTTTCATTAACTCCATTCCCTAAACTTCAAGTAAGTGCAGTCACAGAAATTCTTGTCTTTGTACATAGAAAGTGGAGGTAATCAAAAGAAACCCTGTTTTCCAATCTCCTTAGCAAAAACTATATTTCATAGATAATTTTTTCCCGGGGTATTCAATACCATGATACCTATGCAGCCCAGTAATTACATAGCGAGATCTGAATGACTCAAATCCCCATTAAGATGACTTGTGCAAGCATATAATACATTTTAAGTGTTGGGTTTTCCATTAGAGATTAACATACGGCACTAACTGGTTTCTTTTGTGTGTGTGTGTGTGTGTCTGTGTGTGTGTGTGTGTATACACATATATATATGTGTGTATAGAGAGATGTATAATAATGTCTGTATAGATCTTCATAAATGTAAAGTTAAATCCGCGTAAGTATGTATAAATACATTTTATACACTTATATGGCCTCATTGCTAGCTGACAGCTTATATAAACATGTAACTTCTCGTTTAGTCACCATATATATAAAAGGATCTGTATTAATAATGAAGTAACTGTACTTTTGCACTTTTCTTTTTCCCTCCTTCCGTCCCTTCCTTTCTTCAATCCTCTCTTTTCTATTTTCAGACTTGCTCCCTGCCTCACAACACGCATTGAATCAATTTCCTAGCTGTGTCCATTTTTCTCCTTAGAGACTCTGATTTTTCCTCCTCTCCTCTGATGGTCCCTTGCTCTAAGCCACAGTTCTGTCTGCATTAGTATAGCCATCTCCTAACTGGGTTCACTAGCCTAGAAGCTCCCCCAGGGCAGAGATCACACATTTACAAACCTGTTTTCTCGGTGACTAGCTCAGCTCTGGATACAAACCAGGGACTCAATAATTATTCTTTGAATGGATGGATGGAAAGAGGGATGAATGGATGGATAGTATCAGTGTCTCTCAAGAGTGTTTTGGTTTTGTTTTCCTAAAAGACAACTTTCGCTTGCTCCCGATCTCTCTCAATAGAAAGTTCAGTTCCCTTAACATGACATACAAGACCCTTCATAATGTGGGTTCTACGTAGTTTGCCACACTCATCACTTGTTGTTCTCACATTGCACTTACAACCATAGTCATTTTTTTTTAACTTTTATGTATTTCAAGTGTTTGATTTTCCAGGACCCATCAGCTCCAAGTCAAGTAGTTGTTTCAATCGACTAGTTGTGGAGGGCGCAGCTCACAGTGGCTCACGGGGAGAATCAAACGGGCAACCTTGTTGTTAAGAGCACCACGCTCTAACCCACCGAGATAACCAGCCGCCTGAAACTGTTGTCATCTTAACTCACATCCTCTCTCAGATGTTCTTTTGGTTCGGAATGCCTCCTCTTCCCGAGGTCTTTCTTTTTAATTCCTCCTTACTTTTCAGAACAGAGCTAATATATGTGTGAGCATCTATTAAATAGCTTATACCATTTGAGTTTGACAGCAACCTTGTGAGGTAATAGTACAGTAGGTGACACAATGAGAAGCTGCATAGCTGATATTTTTACCCAACTTTCATGGCTTCAAAACCTGGCACACTGCCTGGACCAACAGTATCACATAATATTCTATTCCCCATCAGGGAATTAATTACTTAACCATCCGAGTCTCCGTTTCCTCTTCCTTCAAATGAGTTTCATAAGACCTGCATCATAAACGTATTGCCAGGATGAAAAGAGCTGAGCCATGCAACATGCTGGGCGTAGTACCTGGCATACAGAGGATGGTCAAGTCATGAAGCCTGTTGTTATTAAAGGGATCGTTGCTTTGGTGATGGGGTAGACTTAGGAACCCTTCAGGCTCTTTTTTACATCTAAAAGTTTGTCTCTGATAACCAGACAAGCACAGACCTTGCTAAGATTTCTATTTCTGTTTACTTACTTGACCAGGCTCACCTTCCTGTCCTTTGGAAAGCATTTGGTCCCTCTGTTGATTAACAAGAAACCAGGGAGAAAGCAGAAGCCAAACAGATTTGTCATCTTTGCTCTCCTGTGGCTTCCCACCACTGACAGTCGTTTTCTCCAAGGAAGGGAGAACGATTGCTCTATTGCTTGCCAATTCCAGGAGAAAGCCCGTGGAGGGGGTGGCATGTCTGCCTGGCACTCACCATAATGCAGCAGGCTCCAGTGTTCCATGGAGCATTAACTTCTTGTTTTAACTTTATACTAACAAGATAGAAGATTCTTCGTTTAACACGTATTTACTGAGCATTCACGGTGTTCACTGTCTTTGGACCGGGCACTGTATTAAGCAAAGGCTATAGGTATGGAGGGAAACAGAACTACAAAAATGATAAGGATCCTGCCAGATTTTGGTGACACTCAGATGAATTAAGTAATGGCTACAGAATGTGCTTCATACATATGAAAATGCTATGTTCAGTAAAGCTTACTGAATGAGGAAGTATGCCAACAACCCACAAAGTCAAGAGAATCAGGAACTCAGTGGTATGGAGAGTAGATGGCAAGAAAGGCTTCCTTCTAGGTGTGGAGTCTTACTGGTTGGCGCCTTTGACTTAAATTACTGATTGATTCTAACCAACATGTGCTGCAAGTTATGAATGCACCTAGTCAAGGACGGGTGGAGGGCGTCTTGTAGGTATACCTGTCTCTCCTTGTTCTGATGCGTTATGTCTTAAAAGGTCTTTGTGAATTTTCCTTGTCCCCCTCTTCCTTCTCTTTTTTCTCTTCTCCAGCTCCATTTGGTGTTTTCTCTCTTGTCCCTTGTCTGGGTACATACAAGGAGATTGGAGGCATTTACAGCCTTCGCTGGAATAGCTTTTCCACCCAAAATGACTTTCTAGTTTTCATAATGTGGGGAGGTGATTCCTGTTATACTGTAACAGCACCACAAAGCCTTTCAGACAAAGACTGATTTTTCCTTTTTGCTTTTGAAACACCCAGCATCCCCACCCTCTACCAACCACGGATGCTAAAGGAAAAAAAAAAATGTGGCAAACGGGACAACTTGAAATCCTCCATCATACCCTCACCAGCTGATCTGTAGCTCTTGATCGATCCCTTCGACAAATTAGAGTCAATCACTATACTGAGTCCTGATTCCTGTTCTCAGCAGTGCAAAGGAGAGCTCTCTGAGGGTCTAGTAGGACTAATGAGCTCAGCAGAGAAACATTCGGAAGTCACTGCAGTCTGAGATCAGTAGGGATGAGGCATTTTCTCCTTGAGGAAAGAGTAGAAGAATCCCTCCTTCCTTCTCCCCTCTCTTCACCCAACCCTCCCTCTCCTGAGGCAGATGGGACAGAGCACGAAAAAGCTCAGTGGTATGAAATGATCTCATGTAGAGAAGGGGAGGAGGAGAGATAAGATGGCTCCAGGGCTGCCTTCCAGCTCTGTCATTCATTGTTCTAGACAGTTTCCTCCTAGAATCCTCAGGCCAAGGGGCAGAAGCTATCCGTGCTTACCTCCTCGTTGCTGAAGGTTTCCGACAGTCTGTCATTCCAAACAGGGTGCATGCAGCAAAGGCAATGCCACAGGGATTCTAATTTATTTTAGTGGCATCCGACAGTGAAAACAGACTGTGAACTTCCGGACGAGACAAAGTAGAGTCCTAATGCTGACCTTTTATACTTAAAGCTGTGAGACCTTGGTCATTTCGCTCCACATTCCCTCACCTCTGAAATGAGTCCTTGCAAGTGACAAACAAGTTTGTGGGACGTAGTAGGCGTTTGACAAATACTTGTCCTCTTCTGTTTTCCATCCTAGGCACAAAGCCTACAAGTGGAAGATGAGGAGGGAAGGTGTGGGCATTCACTCAATAGTAAGACGCTTACTTGAATATAGTTTTGACCAAATGGCTGGTGATTCATTCAAGATCTGTATTACAGTGGTGGGGGTGAGCTGGCTGCTGTACATACAGAAGGTTCACCAAAACACTGCGCGTTCTTCTCTTTCTTTTTCACCTCTGTCTGACTTCTAGTCAGACCAACCTCTCCTAAGGTCTGCAGGAAACTCTGAGGACCAGACTGAAGGTCTTTCAGGAACTCATATCCTCATCTCTTCTCCATAGGTCATCCAGATGTTGAACAGCCCTGTAAGTCCAGTGTCCGTACGTGGAGCCCAAATTCAGCTGTCAACCCACACACGGTCCCTCCAGCCTGTCCTGAGCCACAAGGCTGCTACCTTGAACTGGAATTCCGCTACCCTTTGGTCCCTGAGTCTCTGACGATCTGGGTGACCTTTGTCTCCACTGACTGGGACTCTAGTGGGGCTGTCAATGACATCAAATTGTTGACTGCCAGCGGGAAGAACATCTCCCTGGGCCCTCAGAATGTCTTCTGCGATGTTCCACTGACCATTAAACTCCGGGATGTGGGTGAGGAGGTGTATGGCATTCAGATCTACACATTGGATGAGCACCTGGAGATTGATGCTGCCATGTTGACCTCCATTGCAGACAGCCCGCTCTGCCTAGAGTGTAAGCCCCTGCAGTACAAAGTGGTCCGGGACCCTCCTCTGCAGGTGGACGTGGCCTCCATCCTACATCTCCATAGAAGATTCACGGACATGTAAGTGCATTTTCTAGATAGGGAGAGGACCAAGTAGGTGGGCTATGGAGGGATAAAAGGAGGGTCAGAGACACCTGGACTGGAAGAAGGTTCATCACAGCCAGACTCACTTCTAGGGATTTATAGCTTGGCATTGGGTATAGAATTGTCTTAACAAGGCAGAGTTGGTTTGGTGGGGAAAGCGATGGACATGGAAGCAGGAGACTTGAATTATGGTGGCAGCTCTATCGTGTGACTCTAAGCGTTTCAACCTTCCGAAAACTTAGTTTTCCCAACAGTTGGATGAAAGTAGCAGTAAGGAAGTCGTTTATTACTAATGAAAGTGGAAGAATTGAAGTTTGCTAATGATTTCTTTTTTATGTTAAATTAAAGAAGAAGATTCATGCATTCGGATTGCTATTTTAGTGGGTGAAAAGGTGAAATTATAGCAAGTCGGCTGGGAATTGGCCATGTTCCTGGGTATTTGCATGAGAACTTTTTTGGAAGGTGAACATCACCATTCATGGTCCTTGTTTTCTTTTGTGAAACACATTTGATCCTTAAGGGTCCTTGCAGCTCTAGGTCTCCATAATTCTCCTGGACACTTAACGCTTTTACATGACATAGTATTTGTCCTTGACATTCAATTCTCAAGCCACCTTTATCTATTACACCTTCCTCAAACATGCTCAGGATTTATGTTTTATAAGGGAAGCCACATTATAATGAAGTCATTAGTGCTTTTCCTCTATGCCAGACAATGGGCTAAGGTCTTTGCATGTTTTTCTTGTGTCATCCTTTCTACATCCACAGCCCTATTATCCTTATCATTTCATAGAGAAGGAAATAGCAGCTTCAAGACGTGAAGTCACGTGTCCGAGATCACACAGTTAGGATGTGGTGAGATCAGGATTGGAATTCCATCTTGTCTACGAAGCCAGTGTACTTCACCAGTATTCAGTTAACAATGTGATTCCAAATTCTGCTTTAACCTAAGAAATGAGGGAGCCTTAGCCATCAAATCTGGGTACCAAGAGCCTATAAAATCAATCACCAAACATTTGTTGAGTAGGACTCTGTATAGTGGACATTGGTAGGGAATACTTTGAGTATTGGAAAGAACAATAGCTCAGGAGTCGGACGCCTGTGTCTACTTCCAGCCAGTCCACTTACTAACATTACATAAATCAGTCAATCTCTTTGAGCCTCAATTTCGTCTTCTGTATGAGGAAGATGTTGAAGTCAGTCGTTTCTATGGGCCTTTTGTGGCTCTTTCTTTGATTCTAAGATGACAGAAGACACAATCTCTCCGCTCTGTCTATTTGAGACTATTTACTAAGCCAATCAGTAATAGAAACCAAGTCCTGGAGGAAACTTTCAATCTTTTGAAGAGACAGAACCACTTTCAAACACTTTACCAGCACTTCCTTTTACATGCCAGCAATTAATGTGCACATCATAAGCAAACCCTTGCCCATTCATTGACTCCGAGATGAAGAACACCTGTTTAAGAGCTCAGAGGGAGCACTCGGTTTGTGTTTGTTAAAGAATCGTCCTGCCTTGAAAATATTCCATGATCCCATCTCTCCCATCTCCTAACTTGTCCAGAATAGTAAAGTCCTATAAATATGCATCCACTTAAAATTTCAGTATGAAACAATGGAGATAATAAATAATAGATATCTTAAAACCTCAGCTTAAACACCGCTTCCCCCACCCCCCCAAGTTATGAGCCTGTAAGAGCTGACATGGGTTGATGAGTGTGGCATGGTGGGAATGAAACTGAAGACGTACAAACACCTGAGTTCTACTTTCAGCTAAGTCACTAACTTACTCTACGACCTTAGGCTAGTGACTTACCCTTTCTGGTCTGCAGAGGCCTCCGCCACCAAAGGAGGTTGTAGTAGATTACTAGTTCTCAAACTCGGTTGCATAACAGGAAAACTTGGGACATTTTTAAAATGCCTGTATCTCATTTGCCTACCCTCAGAACCCTTCCCTCCCCTCCCAGTTATTGACATAATTGGTAAGGATAAGGTCTGGCTATGGGACTTGTAAAATCTCATTATAATGGACAACTAAGTTGAAGAAACACTGCACTAAATCAGGTTCCCAAAGTGTGGCTCCTGGCCAGCAGCCTCCACATCAATGGATATGTAGAAAGGCCAGTTTCGTAGGCCCCAGCCCAGATGACTGAATCAGAAACTCTTTGAGTACAGGGCTTTTCCAGATGACTCTGATGCTGGCTAAAGTTTAATAGCCACTGTTCTAAATGATCTCAAAGGCCTGGGAATCCGCAAGGTCTCTTTCACTCACACAGCTACTCATTCAATTTACAAATATGTATTGAGAACGCTCTGTGAGCCAGAGTCTGTAATGGGAAGCGGAGATTAGAGGGATGACTCAGACCCAGGCCCTTTCCTGTAGACACTCACACTTCAGTGCTGAAGACCTTAAGTACTTAGTAAAAATGCCTGCTTCTATGCCAGTTTTGCTTCCCAAACCACCATAGGTCCACGCCTTTGTGCAACATTTGTTCTTTCATTCACTCAACAAATATTTTAGTCCCTACTGTGTGACAAGCACAAGGGCTAAATGGAGGCATTGCTTGGCCTTCTTCTTTGTCTTTCTTGAGTCCCAAGGATTTATTGGAGACTTGGGGTGGGCTGGGCTTCCTGACCCAAATGTTCTCTGAGACTCTGAACAAAGAAAAACATCATTCCAAGTCAACCTATCATTTCAACTCCTTTATCTCTTAGTATTTCAAGTTCTGAACTCCAACACAAATATATCCCTCTCTCTCTCTCTCTCTCTCTCTCTCTCTTTCTCTCTCTTTCTCTCTCTTTCTCTGTGTGTGTGTGTGTGTGTGCGTGTGTGTATTTTGCTGCTTTCACATTTTTTCCATATCAAATAAATTGGCTCTAATACAAGTTCTATATAAAGACTGTTTTGGAGAAAAAGAGGAGAGAGGGAAAAAAAGCATTTTTTCCTTCCCTGACTCAACCCATTACATGATCCCCTTTGACCTTTGTCTTCATTTTTTTCTCTCAGCAAAAATATTTATTCTTTCTGTTATCTATACTGGAGATAGTGTCCCAAGGTATGGCATTGGTGAAGGGAGAGGCTTCTGTGCTTACCCAGGGATGCTTCCAGTAGACTGATTACTTTTGGCCAGGACAAGAAAGCAATGTGGAGCGTCTTCCTTAAGTGGACCCCTTCATTGAATGAGAACTGACACAAGCAGTGGATAAGGGGATCCATGCTGACTCTGCTACTAACTCACCATGTGGCATTAAGACACATTGCGTCACTTATTTAGACTTCAATTTCCCTATCTGAAATACATGTTAAGCAATTGTACGCGGATGGACATTGTTCTCAGGTGAGAGATGACTCATTCACTTTTTCATAGTAAAAGGGACTCAGAAGAGATTGTCTATAATAATCAATACCCAACGTGAATGCCCTAGTGAAATGTGCAGTGTGTGGACAACAATCTTGATGATGATGATAATAACAATAATTAATAATAATAACAATAATCACCATTTACTGAATACTTACTCTGCGTTAAGTGTCTTACTAGTATTTCCGAGGCTAGCGAAGCTCAGAGATGGAGCTAGAGCTCAGAAAATTTACTCAGCCAACCTGCTACAGCTGGTAATGGCAGAGCCAGGTGTAAAACCTAGGTCTAATTCCAAATTCCACCTTCCCAACCACAACACCACAATACCGCGTGCTGCAGTAATGTAAAGGCAGGATTTTAAAGCTCAGACATGCCTCCAAGCCGGCTAACATTCAAGATACAGCAAGTAGAAGACAGGTTGCTGGTCATAGGCCCCTAGTACACAGTCAAGGAACTGACCCTGTATCGGAGCCCAGCAACACAAGTTACACAGCCGGTTCTTTATGGGTCTGGCTGGGGAAAAGAGCAGGGAAGCTTGTTTCTGAAGTTGACTGTCAGCTTAATTTGCTTCTGCACTGCACATTGTGCTGTGTGGGTCTGCATGGAATCTTTGGATTTCTCTAAGTAAGGACTCCACAAAAGTAAGATGTGGGAACAGAGTCCCAGAGAGCAGTTTCTAGGCTCTCGGCCTCAGGTGGAAAGGTGCTGGCTCGGTTATTAGATGGCCATCAGCTGTAATCAGATGGCTGTCCACTGTGGCTGGGTGGCCATCAGCGGTTACTGGTTAGCCATTGGCCACTGGTATAGCTGCCGTGGCTATGCTGGGGGTGGGGGTATTGGTGGGTTGGTTGGCACAGAAGCAGAAGGCCAATTGTGGCTAGCAAGTGCAGTTAGCAAGCGGATTGCAGCTAGCAAGGAGTTGGTTGGTTGGCAGAGAAGCGGACGGCGGATTGCACATCGTGTGGAGCCTGCTTCCTCTGTCTCCAACCCAGCCGTCGGTGAGACTATAGTGGTATGAACCCCCTATCCATGGCTCCATAGATGTTCCTTTCTGGTCTCACCATATCCTGCGTTCTTATGCAGGGAGCGGGAGCTGAGTCCCCACATGACATAAGATTCCCGACCCCCTCCTTTTTTAATTTGGCTTAAAGTGAGGTATAAGGCAAACCAGGAACAGTGATGTCACGCGGGGTCTCCTGCGGGGCCTCTGCTCCCGCTGCCCACATAAGAACGCAGGACATCGTGAGGCCAAAAAGGAACACCCACGGAGCCATAGGTAGGGAAGTCATACCACTATGGTCTCACTGGAGGCTGGGTTTACACGATGAGCAACCTGCTGTCTGCTTTGCTGCCAACCGACCAACTCTCCTCGACTCACCTTCACTCTCCTCCACTTCCCTCCATAGCCGTGGCAGTTATATCAGTGGCCAATGGCTCACTGGTTACAGCTGATGGCCAACTAGCCACAGCTGATGGCCATCCAATCACAGTTGATGGCCATTTACTACCTGAGCCAGCACCTTTCCACATGAGGGTGAGAAGCTGGAAACTGCACTCCTGGCTCTGTCCCCACAAGTGAATAGTGGCTCATTCTCATTATTTATCTCTTCATTTGCCCATCCATCCATCATCAGTTCATTCAGCAAATATTTACTGGGTGTCTATTACCATAGAACTAGGAATAGAGTCCTGATCTCTGGCATTATGAGCACAGAGTTTAAAGGGGGAAACAGGTGAGGAATCAGGTGATTATACTGCAACATGAAGAGTTCTCTGGTGTGAGGAAGGGGGCTGTAGGGAAACATAGGAAGGGTATCTAACACAACTTGAGGTAGGTAAGGATTTCTTGGAAGAAGTGATGTCTAAGCTGAAACCTGAAGGGTGGATAAGAGTTCAGCATTGGAGAAAATTACCACAGTACGAATGGTTGAAACCAAATGGCTGCTCAGCAAACATTGATAAATGAATGAATGAATGAATAAATGAATGAATGATGAATGAACCAACATACTGTGCTTCACAGCAGAAGTGCATGTTCGGTTGCAAAACAAGTTTTGAAGGGGATGGAATGTAGTAATCTGGGCTATGGATCACTATGGTTCTTAAATCTACTCCATTCTTTTTAACTGCTGCATAGTATTCTGTAGTAGGAATAGCTGTACCCCGAATACTGGCCAATTAGGTTATTTCACACATTTTTCTATTTTAAACAAATGCTGCATGAGCACTCTTCTATAAACCTCCTTATGGGCACATGTGACCATTTCTCCAGATTGATGCTGAGAGATGGAACTGCTGGGTCACAAAATAGAAGCACTTTTCATTAATGGATTCTGAGAGAGTGAACCAGTTCCCATCTCAACAGCAGGGTTCCACATCATCACTAGAACTTGACAAAATGAAAGTGCTTTGTCTTTGGCCGTTTGATCGTGTGTTAGGTAAAATATGACTTCTCATTGATGTTCTTGTGATGGAACATCTTGAGTGAGCAGCTTTCAAATATTACTACTAGCTATTTACATTGCCTTTTCTGTGGCTTGCTAGTCACATCTTTAAGTTATGTCTGGTCATCAACCTCTGTACACCTCAGTTTTGCCATCTGGTAAATGGGGATTTTCATGTTAGCCTTCTTGAGTATCCAACAATGTTATTAGAATCTAGAGGGAAACAGGTAGTCCAGAGGGTGCCGTCATTTATGAAGAAGTTACTCTGAGTCATCTTGCATACATCGATATGTATACCAAATGTTAATTTAGTATGCTTTCTGTGCTAGGAAATATGCCACATTCTGAACACAAAATAGGTAGTAATAAAGACCTGGTTTCTACCCTTGGTGGAGACTCAATTTAGTTTTTGTGCTAACCACCCTCACATATGCTGATCGCACCCATTACTAGTAATATCTGCCATGTTGTAAATATGCCATATATGTTCAGTATCTTTTATAAGCCTACCAAGGAAGTGTAGGCATCAGTACGCCCTCTTTGTAGGTGGGGAAGCTGAACCTCCAAGAGGTAGCACTCACTTAAGGTCCCCCAGTTACTAGATGCTGGTGTCGAGTTTTACATCTCCTTGCCTGACCTCCCAAGGGTGTGCCTGGCAAACTGTAGAGCGCAATCATTACTGCGATAACGGGCAAAGGCTGAGGTGGCAGGTATCTTGATGGATGGAGAAAATAGGTGTCCAAACTAGCTTTTCTTGTTTCCAAGAAGCAATAGAATACACACAAAAGAGAACACATTTTTTCATTTGTTTTTCGAACACTGAAGTAGATAAGGAGGAAGAGGTTGATGAAGGCTGGACCTTGTCAGACCAGCGTGGTTGTCAGTAACCTGTTGCTGAAATGCATCCTCCAGAGCAGACCTCCTCCGGAGCCGGGTCTTCTTTCACGCCTGCCCACAGTGGTGTAGCCTGTAGTTTGAGGTCCTGGTGACCAGGGCAGACGAGCAGCCTCAGGAGTGAGAGCTGTTTCCAAGC
Source organism: Rhinolophus hipposideros (assembly GCF_964194185.1). Classification (NCBI taxonomy): domain Eukaryota; kingdom Metazoa; phylum Chordata; class Mammalia; order Chiroptera; family Rhinolophidae; genus Rhinolophus; species Rhinolophus hipposideros. The sequence goes on from NC_138057.1 coordinate 67,553,794, forward strand.
CCAGAGTGGAGACCTCTGTTCCTAGCCCAAGCTAGCGGGGTAGATAGCCAGCACTATCTCGCTCTATTTCTGGAAGCTGGGCATCATCCACCTCTCACTCCCTCTCACCAGCCTCAGGCCAAGTACCTCTCAGGATGAAATACGGTTCCGAGAACATGAGGATAAACAAGGATTTAGCAAAATCAACAGATCTCCGGCGTCAGCAGCAGCCATCGAAATGCTGACAGTTTCCAAGGATCTTCATGAGTTGGAAAGTGGGAAGCGCCCCTGTTGGGCGCCAACACCCCTGGAATCACTTACCTTAAAAATGTCTATGGGTCAGTCTGATGCCGTGCTGAACTTTAAAGAAGGGGGTCCTGACAGTGTCTCTTCTGCTAAATGGGACGCACAACAGTGAAATGATGGACCCAAGGCGCTGCTGATAAATTCTTTCCTCCCTTCCTCCTTCCTTCCTTCATTTATGCAGTGCAGCCCTACAGAGTATCGATCTCATTGCTGGCACCGTAATTCTCAATCTTATAATTGGGTAGGAGGGCTGCACTGAATTATAGCCCAAATAAAAATATAATGGCCAACTAAAGATGATTATTACAAGAGGTTTTAAAGAGTATAATTCTCCCCTAAGTGAAGGGGGACTACATAGAAGATAAGACTGGAGAGCTAAACGGGGGCCAGATTATGAAGGGGTTGTGGCCCACGTTTTCTACTTTGGATTTATTCATTAGGAAATAGAAGACTATACCAATCAAATGTGTATGTGTGTGTGTATGTGTGTGTGTGTATGTATGTGTATATATATATAATTGCTCTGGGTGCTCTGTAAAGAAAGATTGAAGAAGAGTGAGAAAGTCCACATGGGGTGATTGCTAAAATCCAAACCAGAGATTAGGATTATTTGCATAGAGAGGTGGATGAATTGGAGGTGTGTTTCAAAGGTAAAATCAGCAGGACTCGGTGATGTGTTGGATGCAGGGTTTTAACAAGGAGCTGTCCGGTGATTCTCCTTTCTGGTTGGAGAACTTGGAATGAGAGAAATGTTATTTCCTGAAACGGAGAAATCGATTTTAATTTAGTATTTCATTAGAGGGTGGGGTGGATCAAGAGTTCCTTTGGAAAGCAACAAGTTACTGAAATCAGGTTGCAGTGGTGTCCTGATGTCACCTATTTCTTTGTTCTTTTGCTGTTCACCCTGGGGGCAGGTAGGTTGGACGGGACTTGGTTGTCCAGCTCCAATTCCTGATTTTTAAGAAAACAAATAAACGAGTAGGGAAGAGAAGGAAATTAACAGCCATCAGAGTAATTACAGATGTGGGAAGAATGGAGCAATTTATCTCACACTGGGCATGGGTAAGAAGAGTGGACAAAATCCGTTCAGCTGTGCTCGGAGATGATGAGAATCCTTAGGACAGTTTTAGCGGGTTTATGCTGCGCCTGTTAAAACAGGAACCTCAGACGTTTCCTTTAGAAATGCTGAGTTCAGATCTGGGAGATCTGATTCCCAGGCCAGCACAGGACTGCCTTGCTGTATATCCCTGATCGGGTCCTTCACAGGAGCCTAAACTCCTTCCCCTGGAAAAAGTGGGCGGTGATTCCTGGCTATAAGGTCCCACAAGGGGGGTCCTGAAAGCAACTAACGAGATAATAGACTTACAAAACCATGATGCAGTCAGGGGAACTATAAAGATTTAAATGTTCATGATTCTTTCTATTGTTTGGTTTTCATTAGCCTTGTTCTTGGCCAGGGCCAGGCTGGAGAGTAACTGTGAAAAGCAAACACACAGACACGCACAGACACACACATGAAACCATTTCCCGTTAAACTCTAACTGGAGTTACTATGGCTCAGTGTTGGATAAAAAGAAAGAAAAGATAAAAATGGCACTTTAACCTCTATAGCTGAGCTAAAGGAAAAAAAGAAGAAACCAATCAAAATGCTGGCCCCGGATCTGGAGACCTGGATTACAGTACTGAGTGAAAATTTTGCTGTGTCTTAAAATTTTGCTGCGTCTTGGTCCTTGACACCCCCTCCGGGGGCCCATGTTCCCTTTCTATAACATGAAGACATAGTTAGGTGACTCTGAAGGCCATCCCCAGTGCTGACATTCTGTTCAGACCACTGAATGCATCTAATTCTGAAATGGGGGAGGGAGCAGGTTACACGTCCCATTGGCAGTACATAAGCTTGGAGACTGGCCATTTCTAATGAAAGACTTCCAGGTACACAGGGACACTCAGAGATCCTCCCAGACATACGTTCTTTCCTTAGGGCTGACCAAGCTCTCCCTTTGTGATAGATTCAGAATATATGGGTGTATTTTTCCTGTTCAGTTGCATTGTGACTTGGCAGTGAGATACTAGAGGTGGGGTCTACTTAGTATTTGCCACATTAATCACAGTTTCTCAAGCAAGACCAGGCACCAAGTAGATGGTCAATAAATGGAGGTAAATAAATGTATGCATAAATGAATGAATGAACGAATGAATGAGTAAACTGTGTGGCAGTTCAATAAGTAGTCAGAAATATATGATAATACAGATGATATCTGGTATATGGACGATCTTTCTTTGCAACTTCCAAGATGGATTAGTTACCACATAATCAAAAGAACAAAAGAGAATCTTACAGCATGGTCCTTTCTCGTCTTGGGTCCTCAGTTTCCTTATTCTTAAAGTAAAGGGATTAGACCAGATAATGTAGGTCAGTCTTTCATTCATTCAACAGGCGTTTATTTAGCACAGTCATTGTAACAGACCTTGTATTAGGCAGTAGCCATAAGTAAACCACGCAGTAAGGGAGTCCCAGCCCCCTAGGAGCTTTCATTTAATTAATATGAGAAGTGAACGCATAAACAAATGGCAACAAAACAGTGAGGCAGGTGTTCTGATAAGAAAAGCACATGGGCTTGGAGCTCCTCGCTCATCTTAAAGAGTCAGTGAGAACTTGCAGGAAAAGGTCGTGTCTAAGCGAAGGCCCGGGGATTTAGCCAGGGAACAGAGATGACCCTGCTTGCTCGTGGTGGCTGAGGGATAAAATTTGAGGAAGGAAGTTTGAGCAAAGAGACCAGAGTATTTGAGAGGAGGCGAGTAATGATGGTTTCCGACGGCCATGCTCCAGGGTCTGGACTTCATGCTGAGGGCAGTGGGAGCCACGGAGTGCCTTTAGGTAAGAGAAGATCGCGATTAGATTTGGTTTTAGGACAGCTCTCTGTCTGTGTGTGGCTATCCGGGTGGATGTAGGGATGGAGGTACAGATGGTATATGGTATGGGAAGTAAGACAATGTTGCCAAAACTAAAGTAAGAGATGATGGCCCTGGTCTAGGGCAGTCATGGTGGGAATGGAGAGAATTAGATGTGGCGGAGCAGCTCTAATGGGATGGAAGCACTTGACGTCTGATCAGAGGGAGGAGGCAGGTGAGTGGGTCACGAAGATGCCTGTGTTACTGGCATCGCTGAAACAGAGCCTGTGGCGTTAGAGGTGTGTGGGGGTTGGGATGAGCAAAGAAAGATGAGTTCAGAAGTCCCATCTCATCGTCACCCTATGAGTGGCAGGCACACAGCTACGATTCACTGGGAGCCACAATGTTTCTTCCCTGCGGAGAGCTGCAGGAGCAATGAAGGTGAGCTTGAGCATGTGCATGCATGTGCACACACATGGATGAGTGTGTGTGTGTGTGTGTGTGTGTGTGTGTGCAGACAGGACCTGGGAGACCACCTGTTTTCATCATCCACCGATTCTCAAAGTGTAGTCCAGTGTTCCGAAAAGGTCCCCTGGGGGGTATTGTGGGGTTAATCTTCCGTAGCACTGATACCTATAACGTTACAAGGCATGGGCTTTGTTTTCTACCCGGGATTAATCATTCACTCATGGGCTTTAATACAAGCCAGACACCACCTCACTGAGCCTCCTGCAGAAATGCCAGTTCCCCCTCTTCCATTCTAATGCCAGTTTTCACATTCTTGTTGTCAGAGTGGGAAGGAGGTTAGTTTTCTGCCCCAGCTTCAATATCCTATAAACTAAAAAAGTTTGAAAACTTCCATCCAAGGATGTTAGTCAAAAAAATACCAGGAAAGCTTGACTTTGCCATTTGTTTTCTGTATGACTTGGGGCAATTTATTCCCCTTCTCTAGGTGTTGGTATCCATCCCACAAAGAGAAACGGGGGGTAAGTGATTCTGAAGCTATCCAGCTCTGTGTCTACATTTCTGTGTTTCCTTCTTGAGCTAAGCTCCTGGTACTCAAGCTCAGTCTCCAATATTTTTAAGCAGAGAGATTCTGAGGTGCTTAAACCTCTTACTGTCTAGGAATTAGGCTGAAAACCTCTCAGAACTGGAAGGAGCATTGAAGCCCTGATACTTTACAAATGAGAGAATGGAGCCCAGAGAGAGGAGGCCATTTCCTCAGAGTCACACAGCCTATTGATGGCAGAACACGGAATTGAACCTAGGGTTCCTGATTCCCAATCCAGGTGTTCCTTCCCCCACCTACAGGAGTGCTGGAGTTCGGCCAGACCTTGGGACTCAAATATGGGTTTGGCTCCCTCTGATCATGGAGAAGTCTCTGCTGGATGCTCAGAGTGAAATCATAGAGAGCTGACATCGGTAACGTCATGGCAGCTGGTGCTGGGGGGCAGGAGGTGGGGGGAGTTGGTATAGGAAATGAGAGAACACATTTGGCCAAGCTCAGGATCCACATGACCCTCCAAGAGCCCCTCATTTCAAAACAAACTCAACCTTTTAGGTTCAAGTTCTCCCTCTCGTCAGAAACGTGACTTCCTGCTTCTAAGAAGCGAGGCTTACAAAAGAGCTCAGAAGACTTCGCAGACATCAAATAGCTCTTACAAAATAGTGTTTTGATGAGTTAAGTGTAAATGAATCAGAAACATAAGGATTACATTTTCCCCAAGTGCACATGGGTTTCAAAATTTGAGGGGAAATGGAGTTTGCTAACTGCACGCCGGCTTTCACCGAACCCAAAGCATTCATGGGGCAGTGGGGGCAGAGAAGAAAGAGAAGCCCAGCCCCCACATGGTTTTAGATGTGGTGCCAAATTCGAAAATGCTGTTGGGCTCGCCCTCTGCCAGTAATAAAATTGCTGGCCACCCAGAGAGGCCACAGGGAGGAGAAAGGAGATTGCTTTCCCCACTGGCCCCTGGTCTCAACAACTGTGTTCGGTTAGCGCAGCTCAATCAGCAGCTGTCACCGTGTCCTTCCACTGGACTTGCTGGCCCCACTTGGCTTCGATTTTCACACTATGCCTCATGCCTTGTTTACCTTCAACTGTATCTGGTGTTTTGGCTCCCAGAGGCATTGGCGACCAGTCAGCTTGTCAGAAGCCCCTGCTCGGTAATCAGGAGACCTGTCCATCACCAGCAGGGGTGTTTGGGGGAAGCTGTCACACTTCGCCTTTGGTTGCATTCAGGAAAAACAAGAGTCTCTTGTAGATCTTTTCCTTTCTCCGCTCTTTAATGCTATCCAGGTGTAGCGTTTCCCCCAAACTGGTAAACGTCTTCCCTTCTCATCTCCGCCTGACTCAAACAACCAGTTAAATCTCAGGACTGCTGTTACCTTATCCCAAGATTTGAAGCTCTGCACCTTTTATAATTTCCCTTCATTCTTTCCCTTGTATTGTGTTTCACTGCACCAAGAAAGTAGAAAATCATTTCAATTGGTGGTAAAAGATGATTAAAACAAAATAACAAAGGCCTTGGCTGCAAACTGTTAGTTTTATTAAATTTGCTACTGTGTTTTAAATTGGTACCAGGGCACATCTTTGGACAATTCTATCAAAGGCTGCTGGAATTAATCAGTTGCATGTATACATTTGCTCCTTCCTGAGCCTTCCGCAGAGCCAAAGCAGCATTATCGGTGTGGAAACAGTGAGTTCTGTGTTACCTGTGGGAGAGGAGTGGGCCTTCGTCTCACTGGGAAGGATCCAAATGCCCAGGGGATTCTCAGACCCCTGTCATCTCATTCTTCATTCCTTTCATCCAGACAATGGGTCGCAGCTCACAGTGGTCACCAGGAGGAATAAGCCGAGGGATATTGCAAGGCAAAATTCCATTTTCCCAAACAACGATTCTTGGCAAGGGAGCATCACAGCCTCACAGTTGTGCTTTAAATAAAGGGCACATGAAGTGGAAAGTGCTGCTATCTACCCAGTGCTGGGGCCTGGAAGGAGGGAGAGATGGGAATAAGGACCTGGGACGCTGCTTCAGTATCTGGGCTACTATCTGCACAGCTCGTTCTGCTTCTACAACTGGAGGAGAAGAGGGGTTTGGGAAGTCACTGTGGCCTGTTCTCTATTACTCAGTGACCCGGCATCTTGCCTCAGAGCCTCCTGCCGTCTACTGCACACTCTCCATTGACCATTCTAGTAAAACTTTAGCACTCCTTTGGCTTAGACTACAGTTCAGTCTAAATGAACGTTCTCCATCCAGAAAGGTTTACCTGTGTCCTGCTTTGTCCTGTTCCTACTGCTCAGATCGCCATGCTCATCATGATGCCTTCTGACATTTGCCCATGTGCACTGTCTCAAACTGTAATTCATTCGTCAGATATTGTTGGAAACCTATTCTATGCCAGACACTGTGCTAGACCCAGAGAGAGAGCTATGAAAGGCCTATGTGTTCTCTGCCCTTGAAGCATTTAACCTATATTAGGGAAGACCAGGCATTCAACATCTGATTGCAACCAAGTGTGCTGAGTTTTATAATCAAGTACGGGGTGCTAAAGACACCTGTACAAAACATCAGCCTAATCCAGGTGTCAGAAGTCTCCCTGAGCCTTGCTCATCCTTCCAACCACTTTTTGGTCCTCCCTTCTGTTGGTACTCTTTAAATTCTACCTTGTCTTACAACCATACTGTACTTGACTTATCCTCCCTTTTGCCCTTTGAACTGTTGGAGACCATTCATGGTATCTTCCTCATCTCTAGAATGACTCCTACTAGACTCCTACTAGAATGTCCAACATGCTTTTTATTTGAGTTGCACAAGGTCATTGAGACCACATTGCCTGACTCTTACCCGAAATTGGCCCAAGGAAAGTGAGGTCCAGAAAGGAGGACTGATTCATCCAAAATCAGAGCCAAAGTTAATAGAAGAACCGCAGCCATTTTTCCTGACATGTGATCCAGGTGACATTCATAGTGACATCAGACGGCCTTTCAAGGTATCCCTTCCAAGGGCATATGATGAGCTTCATCCCAAATCCATAACAGCCACCCTCTCCCATAAAATGTAAGACCAAAGTACCTCTTAGCCTAAAACAAAAACAAAGTATTCTCTTACGAATTCCGGGTAAATAAAAAAAAATTTAAACTACCACACAAATAGAGAGCGAGAAAATAAGAATTCAGGGTGATACACAGATGAAATTGGAATTGAGTATATCATTACCACATGGAGGAAAATACTGAGTGTATGTAACCTTAATGTGTGAATGCTAAGAAATAAATTCTTTTGAGAAGACTACACAGCGCCAGAGTCATCCCATGGGGAAGGATATTTTGTTGTAAGTTTTAGTTCTCTTTACACAAAATAGAATATGAACACATCCAGCCTAGTGCCAAAACTTGGTATGTACTCTATTCTTGCACCTTCCATTCCATGGGGGGGATATTTAGTCTCCCTTTCCCCCTAAAACAACGACCTATCTATGCTGCTATCAAGATGCTCTTCCACAAAACAAATATGATTATGTCTTTTGCCAAGAAAGCCAGTTCTCCTACTTCCCCTGATTTGGCTTCTCCTCACTTTTCTGCTGTCAAGCCACTTCTCTGACTCTCTCCTCCTCAGCCTGGGTGAGGTATCGTTCTTCATGTTCCCATAACCCCTACCTTACACCTTTTAGGCTGTGCTACAGCCATCCATTTTAATGTGTTTTTTTTTTTAATTTTATTTTTTATCCCCCACAAGCCAATGAGCATTTTAAATGCAAGACCATATTTTATTGATCTTTGAATCCCAGACTCAATGAAGACTAATTAGATGAATGAATGGATGAACAAATGAAATGATATAAATATATTTATCCAGAATTTGAAGAAGTGGTCAAAGCTAGACAGAATTAGCTAGCATAAAGATAACTAGCTGGCTTTAATTCTCCTATACTCTTTCTTTTCCCATGAACTCTAAAACCGAAGGATTACTAACAGATTTACAATCTTATATTCATGGAAAATTGTATGTGTGTGTATGTATTTATACATGAAAAAATACATGAAGGATTCTGACAAGAATATTCTTGGTAGCTGCCACAAAGTGATGGATTTTGAAATGATTTTGCTTTATTTTAAATTCTTTCATATAGAGCTCTAAGTGGTTAAAATAAGCATGGGTGATCTTTATGGTTAGAAAAAAAATAAAGCTAATGTGATAATGTACTGTTACTCCTCAATTAAGAAAAATGTCAGCTCACCCTAACTATATGTTAGAACTGAAGCTATTTTTCTCTAAAATTCCACATTAAAAAAATACAATTTAGGAGGATTTGCAGCTACCTAAAAGACTTTAGGACTATGTCTTCTCTTCAAATAGTTTTAGTGTTCTGTATTTGATTGGATATTAACGCATTGCTCATTAGTGTGTGCTTATCCAAGGGGTCAGCTCAATATCATGGAAAGGTCAAGGGTATTAAAGTCAAACAACATGGTTTAAATTCTGCTCTGTAATTATTACCTCCTGACCTTGGACAGATTACTGAACTACACTGAACCTCAGTTGACCAATTTCTACCATTCAGATTGATATTAGAAATAGTATGTAGAATTTGGTGGACTAGTTCATCAAAAATATTCCCAATGCAAATATCTATCAAGATTTCTAGATAAAACATAACTGATATAACTAACATCCTTTAAAATGCATGACTGAGATCAGAAAAACATGTTGCCAGGGGCAATAAATAAAATGAAACTGAGAACTAGACAGATAAGCCGTGAATCTAACATTTAATTGACATAGTTTGTATAAAGGGGAATCATAAGTTTTGGCAATTGTATATTCTTGCTTATTCCAGAAGAAGATTTGGCCTTGCAACTGTGCAAGGTGGAGGATTGTAACTAAAGCCTTCAAAATAAGATTAGGGCCTCAGAAATCTACATGCTTAGTGAAAGGGTGTAGTACGGGAAATATAGGGGTTGCCAAAAAAATGTATACAAGTGGACTTTGGTCAACGTTGCTCAAGCAGTAGTTTGCCAAAATTAGAAGTATCTGGATGCTGATGGTAAACACTTTGAGCACCTCTTGTAATTGCAAAGTCAAATGTGACTTGTATTCATCTTTTGTTATCAGTATATATTGAGTATTACAATTTTAATACAGTTTCCTTTCTTAAAAATGTGTGTACATTTTTGGGCACCCTCTGTGTGTGTGTGTGTGTGTGTGTGTGTGTGTGTGTGTGTGTGTGTGTGTGTGTCCTATACCTAACAAAGATTTGACATTTAAGTTTATACTGCTCAGTATGGTCTAGGAATGCCTGAACTGAGAAACTAACTGGAAAAAAGAAAAGAAGTGGTTCCAAGGGTACCTAGAAGTTAACAGAAAATCACTCTGAAGGCCAACAAAGGCTTGACCCAAGGGACACAGGATTCCCACAGGCTAAAACCCAATAAACATGTCAAATTTAAAACAAACACAACAGTAGAGAAGACATCAAGAGAAAGCCTTAACAATCAACACAAGGGTTTTTATTAAATTTTGATTTTGATAACCAGTATGCATGCTAGTAGTTGAGGGTAAACAAGAAAACGTACTACAATTAGAAAATATAATCTCCAAAGTCTAGATGGACTAAAAAGGGGAATAGAGTAAAATAAAAGAAATTCAACAAATCTAAATGAAGGCAAGAAAAAGGGAAAATAAAAAAGCAAATAAAAAGGGGGGAAATACCAACATGATAGGAGAAAGAAATCTAATTTAACAGTCATTGTACTAATCGGATTAAAGTTACCTATGAAGATGGGAATTCTCAGGTTGGATTTAACTAATGATAAGTTCACCGAAAAGTTAGGATGAAACATATTTACCGGACAAAGCCTAAACAAAACAAATTAATATTAGTATCAGACAAAGGAAATGTTAAGACAAAAATATCACTAAGAAGAATAGGCCACCATATAATTGATAAAAGGAAGTTATATAATGATTTTGAGCTTAAATAGACCAAATAACGTGACACGAAAGTATGTAAGTCAAATGTGACTCTTACTTTAAAAAAGTGATAAATCCATAATATATGGGTTATATATTATGGATTATAATATTATATGGATTATATTTTAATATTTCAATACACCTTTCTCAGTAATTAATAGATCAGGAAAACTAAAACAGAGTAATGATCTAAACTATTTTGAACAACACAAAAAATGTTTCATTTGATAAAAATATATAGAACCCTGCTGCTAAAGTTAAACTATTAACATTTTCTTCTAGGATATGTAGAACATTTTGTTAAACTTACCTAGGCCAGAAAACGAATCCCAACAAATATCAAAGAATTAGTATCACATAGAACATTATCTTTGTCCATGAAGCAACACATTAAAAAAACCAAATAAATGAAAAATATAAAACTGTTTGGTCAATTAAATGTATGACAAGAAGTAAAAAAATATATATATTAGCAGCAAGAATTCAACAATGCATTAAAACTCATAAACGTACACAAACACATACATTCTGCCACAGCTGGATTATCCCAGAATGAGAGGAGATTTTAATGTTCGATGGTGTATGAATCTAACTCACAATACTAACATTAAATGAGTTTTTAAAACATGGCTGTCTTACTAGATGCAGAATTTTAAAACTTTTTCCTGTTTTTTTAAATACTTTTTAAAATTTTCAGTTATAGTTGACATACTATATTACATTACTTTCAGGTGTACAGCATAGTGATGAGACATTTATATAACTTATGAGGTGATCACTTCAGATAAATCTAGTACCCATCTGACACCATACATAGTTATTACAATATTATTGACTATATTTATTATGCTGTGCTTTACCTTCCCATAACTATTTTGTAACTACCAATTTGTACTTCTTAATTCTTTCCCCTTGTTCACCCTCCCTCCAGCCCTGCTCCCATCTGGCAACCCTCAAAATGTTCTCTGTAACTGTGAGTTTGTTTCTGTTTTGTTTGTTCATTTATCTTGTTCTCAAGATTCCACATATAAGTGAAATCATATGGCATTTGTCTTTCTGTGTCTGACTTCATCAGCATAATACCCTGTAGGTCCGTCCATGTTGTTGCACATGACAAGAATTCATTCTTTTTTATTGCTGAGTAATATTCCATTGTATACGTGGAAAACCTCTTCTTTATTCATTCATCCATTGATGGATACTTAGATTGCCTCCATATGTTGGCTATTGTAAATAATGCTGCAAAGAATATATGGATTCACATGCCCCTTTAAAGTAGTGTTTTGGATTTCTTTGGATAAATACTCAGAAGTGGGATTACTGGGTCTTTCTTTATCTCTTGCTATAGCCTTTGTATTAAACTCTGTTTGGCTTGGATTAAGTTTTGCTATCCCAGCTTTTTTTGTTTGTTTCCATTTTCATGAAATATTTTTTCCATCCCTTTCCGTCTGTGTGTGTCTTTCAATCTGAAGTGAGTTTCTTATAGGCAGCATATGTAAGGATCTTGTTTTCTTATCCATTCAGCCACTCTCTGTCTTTTGATTGGAGCATTTAATCCATTTACATTTAAAGCAATTGCTAATGGATATGTAGTTATTGTCGTTTTATTCATATTTTTTTATCTTTTTTATTTTCTTCTTTTTAAAGAAGTTCCTTTAACATTTCTTGTAATACTGGTTTGGTGGTGATGAACTCCTTTAGCTTTTTCTTATCTGGGAAGCTCTTTATTTGTTTTTTTATTTTAAATAATAGCTTTGCTGGGTAGAGTGATCTTGGTTGTAGGTCCTTGCTTTTCATCATTTTGAATATTTCATGCCAATCCCTCCTGGCCTGCACAGTTTCTGTTGAGAAATCAGCTGACAGTCTAATGGGAACTCCCTTGTAGGTAACTAACTGTTTTTCTCTTGCTGCTTTCAAGATTCTCTCATTGTCTTTAAGATGGGCATTTTAATAGGATGTGTCTTGGTGTGGGCCTCTTTGGGTTGGTCTTGTTTGAGACTGTGCTTCCTGGGCTTGTATATTTATTTCCTTCTCCAGAGTAGGAAGTTTTCTGTCATTATTTCTTCAAATAAGTTTTCAATACCCTACTCTCTCTCTTCTCCTTCTGGTACCCTTATGATGTGAATGTTGGCATGCTTCATGTCCCAGAGACCCCTTACAGTATCCTCATGTTTTTGGATTTTTTTTTCTTTTAGCTATTCTCATTGGGTGTTTTCTACTACCTGAACTTCTAAATCACTGATGCGATTCTTTGCTTTATCTAATCTACTGTTGATTCCTTCTAATCTATTCTTTATTTCAGTAATTATATTCTGCCTTTCTGACTGGTTCTTTTTTATGTTTTCTATCTCCATTTGTATGTTTCCTGTCTCTTTGGTGAAGTTCTCACAGAGATCATTGAGCATCCTTATAACCAGTGTTTTGAACTCTGCATCTGATAGATTGCTTGTTTCCATTTTGTTTAGTTCTTTTTTCAGAGCTTTGTTGTGTTCTTTCATTTGGGACATGTTTCTTCTCCCCATTTTGGCCGCATCCCTGTGTTTGTTTCTATGCATTAGGTAGAGCTGCTATGTCTCCCAGTATTAGTAGAGTAGCCATATGTGGTAGGTGTCCTGTGAGGCCTAGTGGCACAGTCTCCCTGGTTGCCTGAGCTGGGTGCTCCAGGTGTATCCCTTGTGTGAGTTGTGTGTTCCTCCTGTTGTAATTGAGCCTTGGTTGCTGTTTGCACGTCAATAGGAGGGATTGTCCTTGAGATTATTGGTTGTGAAAGCTGGCCTTGATTATAGTGGAAGAGCTGCTCTGCAGGGGCTGACCATATGAAGCAGTGTTTGCTTTAGTAGGGCTCGCGTACCTGCTCAGTCTGCCCTTTGTGTGTGTCGTCCTTGGAGGCAGCCAGGTGGTACACTAGCTCTGTCTGAAGCAGGCCATTGGGAGGGCCAGTTCTGGGGTCTCCTGTGGGGGGGAGGGGCCCTGTCACAGGCCAAGCTCAACTGCAGTCTGTGCCCTGTGTGTGTGTGGGGGGGGGCAGGGAACCTGGAGTATGAGCCACAAAGCAATTTGCAGATGGCCACCAACTGCACTGGGCTTGGAGATGCATGGGAGAGGCTAAGCTGTGAACCACATCCAGCTGCTGCTAGTGCCAGACTTAAGGCTGCTTGGCAAGAGGTATGGGGCACACTGAGGCTAGATACCACTTGTTTGGAATTTGTGAAACTTTAAAATATTTTGAGAAATTCCACAGCATGAGATAAGATAGGTTGTTTGTACGGAAAGGCCACTGGAAGTGGCTTGAGTAGGCCTGCAAATTGGGTGGGGTGGAGTCCCAGGGAATCATCAGGGCGGGGTGAACAGTGTTAGCCAGGTTGATGGAGACTGAGATATGACACTCGCCTAAGTCTGCATGCTGGGAAGTGGGAGGGCTCTGCAAAGGAACAATGCCTTCTGCCAGCACTTCTGTCTGGGAGAAAGCTGCCCCTCCAGCCCTTGCCTTGAGGTCAGACAGTTCAGTTCCTCCTCATATGTCCCTGGTTCTTTTCAAGCTGCTGCCTCTGCATTGGAGCTGAGAGTGAGTGAGTCCAACAGCGAGTAAGTCTGTGCATGGGCCCTTTAAGAGGAATGTCTGGGACTCCAGCAGCACTCCATGTCACTCAGCCACCATCTTTGCTGGTTTTCACAGCCAGAATTTGTGGGGTCTTCTTTTCCTTCCCCACACTGGAACCCTGGGCTAGGGAGCCTGGTATGGGCCTGGGATGCCTCACCTCTTGGGCGGACCTCCACAGCTGAACCATCCTTCCTGATACCCGACCAGCTTATTCTACATCTCCACCCCTCCTACCGGTCTCCAGGTGGCTTCTTCTATGTGTCCTTACTTGTAGGACTTCTGTTCAGCTAGATTTCAGGCATTCCTCAACGATGGTTGTTCTGTAGTTTAGTTGTAATTCTGATGTGGTCATGTGAGGTGTCAGGCATAGTGTTTACCTACTCTACTATCTTGACTAGAATTCAGAATTTTAAAACTTTTGATAAAATCAGATCCCTTTATGATTAAAAAAAACATAATCTGGGAATAGAAAGGAACATCTTTAATCTAATAAAGGATATGTACTGAATACAGTGGGCATTGTGCTTAATGGTAAAATATAAGAAATATTCTTTCTGATCCCAGGATTTAACAAGAATGCCCAGTAAAACCATGATCCCACCTAGCACAGCTAGACAAGAAGTATAAACAAAAATTCTGAGAATTGAAAAGAAACAAACTATCATTATTCTCATCTGTAACAGACTACATAGAAAAAGTCATAAAAATCAACAAATTATTAGAATTAATAAAATAGTCTATGAGGATTTTTAAATAGAATATCAGTTTATAAAGCTCAATTTTTATCAGCCCCAAAATATAATACAAATATAGATATACGTGTACAGTGTGCAGATAGATAGATCGATTAAAGCTACCATTTACAATAACACTCACATCTATAAAATGCTGAGTTAGGAATACATTATATTCCTAATTTTAAAAAAATCACAATTTTTATGAAGAAAGCTTTAGAACTTTACTGAAACCATAAAAGATCACCTAAATAAATAAAAAGATGAACTGTGTGTATAAATGGGAAGATACATTATTCCAAAGATGTCTTTTCTCTTCAAATACATCTATAAACTCAATGAAATTGGAATCAGAATCACAAAAGACATTTAAAAAATGAAACTTAAAATTCACATGGAAGAGTAAAGAGGTCTTTTGAAGGAGAAACCCAAAGTATAGAATAGATATGTAGCATAAAACACGGCTTTTATAAAACTATGGAAATTAAAACAGACTGTGATTGATAAAAAAAAATTAGGAAAAAATAGACCAATGAAACAAGATAAGCCAAAAAACAAACTTGCCTAAGTCCTGAGTGATATACAGCAGAGGCGCTATTACAATTCACTAGTGAAAGGATGAATTACTACATACATAATGATGGACAAATGGTTCATCCATATTTGAGAGAAAACCATCCTTATCACACATCATTTTAAAACTGTGTAGGTGATTGAAGCCATACATGTGAAAATAAAAATCTTAAAATTATTCAAAAGAAATAGAGAAGACTATTTTATGACCTTGGAATAAAGGAACATTTATTCAAGAAGACATGAAAAACACAAAACATGAAGGAAATGATTAAAAATTCTGTTCAACAAAGCAGCATAAGTAGAAAAAAAAACACAGAGTCAGGGAGTTGGCAATGTTATTTTGCAGTACTTGTAATTACAAAGGATTACAATCCACTATATTTGAATACACTTATATATCAATAAAGAAAAAGAAAAAGAACCATTTTAAAACAGGCAAAAGTGATAAACAAACAATGAACATAGTTAGAAACCTCTGTGGTCAACAAACACATGAAATGATATCCGGTCTTGTTAGTAATCAGGGAAAGGCAAAATAATACAATAATTAGATATCACTTAATACCAATCCAATTGGCAAAAAAATAAATGTTTGGCAGAATCAAGTGCTGGCAAGGACCTGGCGCAATGGGAAGTCTGATGGTAGGCATGTTAATTAGTATAACCATTTTGGAGACTACTTTGGCAATGTCTAATAATATTGAAGATGCAATTACCTTCAACCTAATAATACTACTTTAGTTGTAGTATTGTTAGCTCTTGTTATGTGTACAAAGGAACATGAACACAAACGTTTCAAGCAACATTATTGGAAAAACAACCCCAAAGATTAAATAATAATGGTAATAATAATAATAGAAACATCCTAGGTGTCTATCAAGAAAAGAATGGTCAAAGAAAGTATGGTATCTTCATACGGTAAAATACTTACGCCAGTGAAAATAATGAGCTACATCTACATGTATCAATATGTGTGATCTCAAAAACTATCCTGGAGTGTGAGGGGCTGAATTAAAAAGCCAGCTACATAATAATAAATACAGAATACAGTATTAACAAAGCTGTGAAGTTTAAAATATACAAAGCAATGCATACGTACAAAAAGTGTAAAAACATTCCTGGGAGAGAGGAAAATGGGATGCAGGAAGAACACACAGGTGGGTTGAAAACAAATAGATAAAACAAGATATTTAATTTCTTTTACATCTAAAGTAAAAGATATGAAGAAAGTATAGTAAAATGTTATAATGTGATACAGTTGAGTTGTAAGTCTAAGACCCCTTGTTATGATGTTCTTGATACCTTTCAATGTAATTGACATTTTTTCTAATTATTAAAACAACAATAATATATGTAGAAAGTCCCTCGGCACATCGCCCCAGGCTTAAAAGATGATTGTTTTCTTTTCTTCCCATTCTTGGCTCGAAGCAGGCATACAGAGTGCCCAGGCATTACGCTCTGATTCTTAGCCCAAAGCAGAACTGGAATATTTGGGCTCTTCCTGTGCCAGGAGCATCATAGGTGGTTCCCCACACCATGTCTTCCAGCTTAGACAATCTGGGGCATAGATCCTGAGCTATTCTCATCCTCAGTGCAGAATCTGAATAGCTGAAACAGCTTCTAAAGCCTGTGGAAAAGCTCATAACAGGAAGATTCAACAATGCTTTCCTCATTAAATTAGAACTACGGAGTGCTGAGCGGGTCATCACAGACTTCCCAGATTCCCATTTCATAGATAGATAAAGAAATAGATGGTTAGAGAAAAGAAATGGTTGTGGTAGCGGTAGTGTTTATGAGAATGTGTGTTTCTCTTGACTTCTAGAACTTTCTAACTGGCCTTAGCATACAGACTGTACTTGGTTCAAACCTAGGTATTGTAACTTCTGTATTTTTTGAGTTCATAACAGCTTCCACTTCCAGAAAGCAGTGTCTTGGGATAAAGTTAGGTAGACCTGGCTCAAGTCCCTGACCCATGACAAAGCAGTGTGCCTATGGGTAGTAGCTTAACTTCCCTAAGTATTAGTTTCTTCATCTGAAAAGGGAGATAATAATTATTCAAGGGACTGTTGTTTTGATTAAATGACATTATTCATAGAAAGTATTAGACATAGTACCTGGCATATGATAGTCACCAAAAAGAAACTGCAATTGCTATTATTACTACAGAAGGAGCTTCAAAGACGTATAACACAGTGCAGTTACACAGACTATTTGGAGAGATGGAGTCTGGTAAATGAATGCTGTGATATGGAAACAAGAAGAGGTCAATAATGTATAATCAAGAGGCCCTGAAACGGTTTCCTGGAAGAAACAAAGGGGGATGTTTCCGTCATGCAGCAAGGCCCTCTCTCCTTTTTTCCTCCTATTGTACTGTAATATTTCTCATTTTATTTTTGCATGGGTATGGAACAAGAAACATATATTCTAATTGAAAGGTAGAAAAACAGAGCCAAAGAAGTGAAGGGACTTGTCTGCAGGTTTCAGATGGGTTTTGATTGATCTACCATATTAACTACACACCAGCACTTTAAGAAACATGGATTTTCACCAAAAGCTAAGTCATAAGTGCTTAGACTCCATGTGTGTGTTTGTGTTCTTAAGATGTAACAGTCTATAACTAAATTTTACTATAAATCACACTCAAATGTGATACATACTACTATCAATATGTTTCTGAGCATGAATACTGAAATATCCTACTAGTTAAGAATTTCATATTTTTGTTTCTAATTGCCAGAAACACAAACCTAAGGCAGGTATGTCATTTGAGAAATTTCTGAAAGAATGATGGCCAAATGTTAAAAACTTGTTTGTTTGTTTTAAATCATACAAAGAGTGCACAAAACAACCCTTCAACACCAGCCAAACAATCTCATCACATTTAAATACTGCAACGTAAATTTATTAACGAGAAATAGAAAATTGATCTGAGTTGCAGTTGGAAGAACGGATGATTAAATACTAATGGAGACTAGCTTTTTATTTTTATTTTTTTGTTAATTTAAAATGGCACTCAGCATTCTATGGAAGAAATCGGAAGTGGTGCAGCTAATCGAGCTTCAAGTGAAGTGGTAAAAGTTTAGTTACGAACAATTTGTGCGCAGGAAGTTTTTTCAGCTTGGTGGTGCAGTACTGCACGTGCACTAGCTGAGAAGATTTTGAGCTGGAGAGTGGCTTTGGATGTAAGAATATTCTCATGGGCTTGGCAAGACTGGAAAAGGGAGATGCTAGAGACAGGAAGGCGAGCCAGGGGCTGCTTCAGCCATCAAAGCTGAGATGTTGGAGGCAGCAGGGATGCAGAGGGAATGGCGTGGAAACTTTTGGGCGGGAAGAATTGACAAGGTGCAGTGTCTGCCTGGATGTGGGAGGCACAGGAGGAGAAGGAGTTTGAGTGACAGCATACGACTTTCCAAATGTTTTGAGGAGCATCCGAAAGGAACAACTTGAAATAAATGTCCTACTTTTAGACCAACCATGAAATAGGTCCGAACCTCCAGCAAAGGCTTCAGAAGCCACTCGTTTGTCCGGAGAGGATTCTGTCCTGCCTAGGTTCTTGAGAAAAGAGTCCATAGTTAGTGTTCATTTTTACTTGAACTTGGAGAAAACGTAGTTTTTATCACAAAAATTCCTCAGAGGGAAAACATAATCTTTTTAATAACAGTCGTGCCCTCTTACCTCTTCCCTACGTTCCCTGGGCTTCTGTTTTCCTATCTGAAAACTTGGGATTACAGCCCCTCCTTCAGAGGGCTGCTGTCAGGTTTCCCTGAGATAATGATACATGAACCATGTACACACAGATGGAAAAAGGTGGGTTATTAAGGTTTCCCGACCAATCAGATGTGTGCTATGTGATGCTAGTGGGTAAGAAGGAGGACAGTGGGTGGAAGTTATTCGGAGACAGATTTAGCCCCAGGCTAACGACTAACCTTCTGAGATCCGGAATTTTCAGAAGTTGGAATAGCCACCTGGAGAGAGAGCAAGCTGCAAGCACTGAGGGTGTTCTAGCCCGATGATGTGATAGAAAAGAGACTTTCTGTCAAGCTATGACATGCACAGTAGATGGTGGCCCAATCTTTATGGGTTTACCTCACAAAGGGTACATGTAGTTATCTTTACCCCATTTCTTCTAGTAAAGAGAACATAGTGCAACTCCAGTGAAGGAGACTATTGATAATTAAGCATTAAAAGCAATGGGTTAGTATTATTAACTGTTTATCAGAGGCTGGGCATACATACATACGTGCTTTATGTATGCTTTCTTATTTAATCTGTAAGAAAATGTTGTGAGGCCAGGTTTGTGACTAATTTGAAATAGACTGAGAGTAGTTAAACACCTGCTATGACTTCTCAGCTAGTAGGTGATGGAGTCCGGATAGAAATACATGTTTGCTTGCCTCAACGTTGTGTTTATGAGAAGGAGGAGGAGAAAGAGGGCAGGAGGGAGGACACGGTAGAGGGGAGGAACATTCACAAATATTATCAGAGCACCTTAAATATTACCAACCGTAAAGGATTTGTGATACTACAAATAAAGATACAGTGTAGAAGTTTTCACACTCATGCATTTTCACAGAAGTTCTCCATCTGCTTCAGACAGTGATCACGTGCCCCCAGTGGCCTGGGATGTAGCCTGAAGAAAATGTCTTGTTTTATTTCTTCATATGGCCATATTTATTTAATATAAAACATGCCTCCATATTTTAGAGCAAAATGAATGTATTATAGAATACATGCCTCGTTTTCCTGTGCCTTCATGTATCCCCTGAGAAAAAAATAATCTTTCCCCCACCACAGTATTCCAGTTTTAGAAGCACCACCAGAAAAAAATGTACATTCATAAGTCTAGAGGTGGATAAAATACCCAATAAACTAGAAAGAAAAGAAAGTATATAATTATAGCGACAAATTAGCATTCCAGAGGTTTACAAGGCAACAGTTATTCATATATTCATCCATACCATCTCTCAAGATTCGTATGCGTTTCACCTACTTCGTTTTCTTTGACAGAGCACGAATGGAATCCCCAGGCACTTTTGGTCTACCCCCACCATTCCTATCTGCTCTAGCACTGCTCAGACAAACTCTCTTCTGGGTAGTAAGCCCTGTCTTTTCTCAAGAAGGCAATATTTCCCATCAGATCCTTCAGTGCTTATCAACTCCAGTTCATTGTTATGTTGTGAGTTGGGAGACATTGTCTGTTCATTGCCCCTGTACCTGGTATCTTACTGGCCTTATCCAAATAGCCCCAGCTCTAACAACAGTTGAGACAACAGATGGGCAGGAGAACTTGAGATTTTTTGACATCGGTCTTTTGTTTATGAAATCCCGCTCCCCCCTAGTTCTGGAATCTGATAGGAATTCTCTTCAGTATCATTTTGGTTTTTTTGTGTTTTTTTTCCCTCATGGCACTTTTCTATTATCAAAAAGTGAATAATTGATGCAGAGGGAAATAAAAAAAGGGATGATGTCTGTCTTTGAAAATGGTCAAAAAGGAAATGGGGATGGTGATTTACTCATGTAGAGTTGACGTAAATGTATCTGTGCCTTGGAAGATTATTTCCAGGAGCCAGGTTTGTTCGAGGGCAGGATGTATTCAGGCAGGGAGGGGCTAACTAAGGGAGTGAAGTGATCTGGTATAGGTTGAGTGTAAGGGAGTCAGAACAGGCATTGACCTAGGAGGTCTTGAGAGCAGGGGAGAGAGGCAATCTAGGCCAATTGGAAATCTGGCAGGCACCAGTGCCTGGAATCGCAATTCAGGGACAAGATACTCCTTTGCCAGGGATGAGATTATTAACACAGGCCTAAGCTAGGGATTAGGGAAGCAGAACGCAGGATGTCATGTAATAGCATATGACTATAGCAAGGTGCTAACCTCTCTAGGCCTCAGATTCATCATTGGTAAAATACACATGAAAATACGAGTACACATGTAAGGATGTTTTGATTCTCAAATGAGAAAATACATGGAATTGCTTAGCCCCGGGCCTGACATTCAATTCATGGATGCTGCTGTTATTATTATTTTAGTCAAGAATGAGAGATAGGGAGGAATAAGTGGCGGGGAAGAAGAAAATGGCTGGATGTGCAGCTTAAGGAAAGGGCTTGCGTGCATGTCATGGGGTTTCTGTTCAGGCCGTAAAGTGAGGGGACATGATCAGACCATCCCCACAGAATCAGCCCTGGTACTTACCTACTTCTGTGCCTTTCTTATCCCATTTATTTTTCCTGGATGGCATTCTCCCAAACACCTTCATTATGGGCCATATATCATCTGATTCTTACCCACCAGGTTATTATAAAGATTACATTAAAATAAAAAGTGCCTAATCATATTCATGGTCATCTGTCAATTGATGCTAGTTACTATCGTGGTACATTTTCATGTCGTCCATCATGCGTGAGAGAGTGCCTCAACCAGCGTAGACAATAAAAATGACTGGATAATTGAACGTGCATGGGATTTCAAAAATAAGCAAGACTGATAGAATGTACTCAAGGGGATCAATTTTGTCTGCTCTCCACATTCTGTCCGTATAGCTAATAGTCTTCTTTATGTTTTCCAGGGACCTCAATCTTGGCAGTGTGTACCAGTACCGGGTCATCACAGTTTCGGGAAGTGAAGAGAGTGAGCCATCACCTGCTGCCGTATACATCCATGGGAGTGGGTATTGTGGTGATGGCATTATCCAGAAGTAAGTAGATCGAACTAAAGAAAAGGGAGGGGGGGATACTAATTAGGCCAAGAGATCCTCAGGATGCTGAATTGGAATGCTTATTGGGATTCTCTTCAACGTGTGAGCTGAGTAACCAGCAATCCCCAGCAGTCTATTAAAGTCTGCAATCCGTTTGCTGGTCCCAGAAGGAAAGCAATGATTCTTTTGTGAACACATACATTCCTCCAGTATGTAATACAATATATGATTTCGACAGAGCTACCATTATGCACTTACTACCAGTATGCTCTTGTTCTTAGTTGATTTATGGACGCCACAAGGATTCTATTAGTCTTTTCCATCCCAGCCCACTTTCCGTTAACAGGTCACAGTGCATCTAGGTCAAAACATTTTTACATTCTTTGCTGGTTACCATTTACATCTGTTAAAAATTGCATATTTATTTATTTCTGTTGTATCATGTTATATCAACAATTTACAAAATGGGCCAAAGGCTCATAAAAATAACAAAATATTCTATCTCACTATAATGTTGAAATCATAAAATGTAAACCGTACTCCAGAGTAACTATTGAAGGTGAATATAAGTACACAGAAGCACATTAATCGGTGAGTGTAAAGATTCCACATGAGCAGCCAAAAAGGAAAAGTGTGATTAGAAAATTTAAAGCTGCATGTCTGAAAAATGGATTTAATTGGATCATCAGTCCATTCATCCCCTTGTCCACAGGGCAAGATGTTATGCAACCGCAAAATAGGGGCAAGAAGCCATCAAGACTTTCACATTGTTAAAAAAAAAGAAAAGAAAAGAAAAGAAAAAAGAGAAAAAGAAAGATAGAAAGTAAAACTTTTGAGTGTTTTCATCCAGAATAAGCACAAAAATGTTTTCTGGCACAAAATCAAATAGTTTTGTCCCTAGAGGTGAAAAACAGACCAAAAATCATTCACAATTAAGTTCCTTATTGCTAAAATTGTGTTCCTTATTGCAAGTCACACTATTGCTAAGAGACTTTAAAAACTATCAGCAAATTTAATGATAAACATTATGTGTGGAGATGGCAAAACAAGCTATTGGCAAAATTCCTTCATTAAATGGCACTGTTGGGGGTCACATAATATCTGTGCAACATGGAATTGCAATGACTATTTCTGTAGGGGGAGGGGTGCTGCAAAGAGAATGTATTTCACAGTTGAATGAAACCACTGCTGTCCAGGAATCAGCTCATAGGTGTAGACACATATGAAAGAGAAGTGCTAGATGACTTTGTTTCAGTTCATCATTGATACTACGAGGGCTGGAGGCGAAGAGTGATTGAATTTGGTACTGATGATTTTGTAGTATGTAATGAATGTAAACTGGAAACCTGCAGTGGGATGAAGGGACCAGCTAGGAGCACAGCAAGGATGACACAATTATGCAAGTCAAGAGTGTGCATGCGAATGCCCGTTCTCACAGATGTCAGCTACTGGCCAGCAGTTTACTTTCTGACTGTGACTTAGCGCGGAAGGGAATTCTGAGTGTTGTGAATGGGATCAGATAAGGGCCAGTGAATTACAACTTTTCAACTTGCTGTGTAAAAAGATGGCAGTGTGTACAGATTCTGCCCCCCCTGCCCCCACACACAGACACTGATATACCAGAAAGGTCCCAATTCAAGTTTTTGAAATGAGGAATGACATTTTTTTTTAAATGTTGACACTAATAAGATCAGTACTGTTTTTTTGTTTTTTTTGCACGATTTTAAGTTGCTTGCTGAAGTGGTGTGTTTCAGGGATATATATTCCTGTCTTAAAGGTCCTGCAACTATGATTTCAAAGCTGAATTGTCAAGATTTTAATGTTGAGTCGGTAAAATAAGGAATTTTAAGTGTTGAATTAGGGTGCAAACCACCTGTCTGCCAAGAATTTGACTTCTCAAGCATAGACAATAAAGCTCCTCCCTTGTCACAGGGTGAAATCGATGGTGTGCTGTTTGGTGTCTTTAAGTTCCACATCCAAATGCCAAAACCAAACACGAAGACATAATTTCTGATACTTACTGTAACAAAACTGAGAAGAGGGAAGCCATTTGCTGTTCTCTCCCACATTAAGATACCAACCCAGCTTTTGAAGCAGATGTTGTCTAACGGACCCCTCAGAACTGAACAAGGCAGTCTCCAGGGAAAATGTCCCATCATTTGCAGGTCCCAAGATGGAGCAGCATATCCAAAGTATCCAGGAAACACTTGCGGTCATTGCTGACAACCTATAATTGTGATTTGGGATTTTCTAATTTGTCACAATGGATAAAAAGGGAAAACTCACTACAACTCAGTCTATCCATTACGGAGCCAGATATAAACACATTGGTAAAACACTGCCAACAATGCCATTCTTCTCACTGATCTAAAACTTTATTATGATGATTAATTTAAATAATATTCTTAGTGTAATATTTTTTAGTGTTTTTACCCAGAGTTGGTATCCTGCAGAGACATCAAATACGTCTGTTATCAGCAGTTACCAAATAACTGTTGCCATGCTTTGTAGAAACTGAATGTCCATTATGTGTGGTCCCCTAAGCAAAAACGAACAAAAATGCCCCAAAACAAAAACAATAAAACACACAAGTTTAAAGAAAAGGAGACATGACATCTTAGCTAACTGGATTTTTCATGAGATGGATACATGCTAATTTGCTATATATATGTATAAGAGAATTTACGAAGAAATGCAGATAGACTTAACACTTAGTGGGACCCTTAATGCATGAAAACACTGGATGAATATTATGATAATGATAACAATGTTCGTAAGTATTTATTGAGCATTCACTAAGCATGAGGCACTGTGCTACACCATCATCTCCTTGGGTTCTTCCAACAACCACATGAGATAGGTCCTATTACCATACTTCACAAAAGAGACAACCAACACACAAAGATTAAAATGGTTTTCTCAAGCTTACACACCCAGTGAGGAGCAGAACCAAGATGTGAGGCGAGGGCTTGGGTTCTCATCTGGATTCACCGTTGCCTCACTGTGTGACTGACAGCCATGCAAAGTGAACAAGTGAAGAAGTAGCTATGTGCTCTCTGCTATGTCTCAGGCACTGTGCCAGCCAGGCACTGGGGTACTAGGATGACAAAGACTCTGTCACTTCCTTTGGCATCTTAAAGCCTAGTATAGGGGCCTGTCGAGTAAAGGGCAAAAGCAATGAGTGTGACAAATGCTGTGATAAATGGACCCCGGTGTCTTTGGACACAGAGAAGATGACCACTCACTCCAGCATGGGAAGTCGAAGAAGGTTTCTCAGAACCTCTCTATCAAATGATAGATCTGTCATGCGTAGAAGATATTTGTGGTGATCCTAATGTTTGGCTTGAACCAATAGAACATACTGTTTAGGTGGTGAGGGAAAGTGGATTAGAAGTGTTCTTTGTGGCTTAGGGAATCCAGCCCAGGTTAAAAAATCTCTCCCCAGATAACCCATGAAATAGCTAAGAAGCACAAGGCTATCACAGATTTCCAATATACAAGATTTACAGGCACAGGACGGAATATGGGTACGGCTTAGAATTTGGACTCTTCTTTGCTCATGGGTTTGCAGACAGGAGAGAACTTGGGTGGCTCTTCAGAGATCAGTGCAGTGTCCTAGCCATCTTAAGGATTGATTGCAAGGAACCATCCCGCTACTCTGACACCTCCTAAAAGCAACAAACATTTCCCAGTGTTAATTGCCCTGGGTGAAAGGAAAAGTCTGAGGCCTCTTCCATGCTGTGACAGGTCCCAGCTGGTCTCTGGGGAGGGAGGGACAGCTGCCACACACTTTGCAGAGACCTCCCAAGACAGGGTGGGAACAGGAACTAGGATTCCCTCAGCGTGTACTACCGTATGTGTCACATACCGTGCCAATCACATTAAGTCATATTTCATTCTTGCGCCTACTCTAAGGAGTGGGTATGATTATCTCCATTTTAACCCATGAGAATCAGTATCTAGAATGGCACTGTCCAGTGGATTTTTCCACACTGATGGATGAATGATGGACATACATTCTGTATGGTCTGGTACATTAGCCACTAGCTACATCTAGCTACTGAGAACTTGAAATGTGGCTACGGCTAAGAACTGGAATTTTGAATTATTATTAATTTTAATTGATCTAAATTGTCAAAGATAGAAGGATTGGACAGAGAGATCAAGTGACCTGTCAGAGATCACACGGGTAATTTGGACCATGGGGATCAAGTTTTATTTTTCTAAAAGGATGAGAATTTTTTCAGAAAGCAGCAATTCATCCAATCCTTCAGTTATTATTCCTCCTTCTTGTCTACGAAGTCCAATTCAGAGAGCATTGCTCATTTCCTGCCCATCCTAACCTCTGCCGAATCATCCCTAGGTGATGAAAATAAGGCCTAAAATAAACAAGAGGAGGCATTTTTATCTCCTAGAAACATAGTTCCACAGGCCTAAGAGTTCTTAACACCATGGAATGACACACCCAACGGAGATGGCAAAGCTTTCTGATACAATGAAGACCAAACCTGAGCCATGTGAATGGAAAATATCTTGACCTTTAAGGGCTGGGAATGTAGGGAGGAGGTTCAGGCAGGGCGTAGTGAAGAACAGCATTTATATTTTAAAAACGCTGAAATTTGTTTTAAATCCACCATTTTAAAATGGCAGTGACATTTACAACACACAGGGCAGCAAGGTCTGTTCATTCATTTGTTCATTCATCCATCCGTTTCTTACTCTCATCTGACTGGCTAACTTAACTGACAAGCTCTCAGAGAATGAGTGTGAGCAGAAATTCTACTTTGCCATCAGAAACACAAAAGAAGGCCAATGTAATGGGATCTTACAAATTTACACCTTCTAGTCATCACATCTTGGAGATGAAGAAACAGAGACTCGCAAAGGGAAAGGTACTTGCCCGAGGCGTCATGGAAAGTTCACAGCCCAGGGAGGGACTTTTCCAGGTCCAGCTGTGGTTCTGAAGCTGATGTGACACATTTCTATATCCATTCTACAGAAGCCAAGGTGAAGAATGCGATGACATGAATAAGATCAATGGTGATGGCTGCTCCCTTTTCTGCAGACAGGAAGTTTCCTTCAATTGCATTGGTAAGTCTTTGTCATTTCCCTGGGTCTAGCTGGAGACATGGACAGTGAGGAATAGTTTGACAATTACAATAAGAGCAATAGTATGACTAAATGATGATTCATTCCTTTATAGTACAAATATGAATCCAGCGCCTCCCATGGGCCAGGCATTGTTCTAGGCACTAGGGAATATGCAGTGGAAACAAACAAGGGCAGATATCTCTGCCCTCCTGGAGCTTATAGTCTATTATGTTGGTGCAAAAAATAATGGGGGTTTTGGCAATTATTTTTAACCTTTAAACTGCAGTTACTTTTGCACCAACCTAATAGATGACAGTGACGACGGGTAACTCTTTTTTGATCTAACTTTCCTTTACACACATCATCGCTCTTCTGCAGACCAACTGTCCAGGATGGTGATTGGTATAGATTTTTAAGGCTTTTCTTCTTACTTGAGAGATGAGAAAAATCAAAAGCCAGAGATGATAAAACTTGCCCAGAATCGCACAGGCCAGAAGTGATTGAAGACAGAATCAGGACTTGAACCTCATTTTGTCTGAGTCTCAAGTACTTACTCCGTTCATTTTGCTGCACAACCTCCTGCCAGGATCCAGGGACCAATGCCATGGCCCCCACTGCACACTCACAACCCTGGGCAGTCTCTCTAACTTGAGGAAGAGCGATAGCAGACCAGCCTGTGTTTAGAAATCAAATGTCCTTTTCCCACCTTCACTAACTCAGTTGGGAAATTTGTTTTCTTCTGCCTTCTCTCCGATTCTGGCTGATCTAGTTGTTTCAGCCCCACTTGGGAGGCCATGGCCAGACTGGGGCCAGTAAACAGGCAGGGGTTGGGGGGCAGGGATGGAATTTTGAGCTGGCCCAGATGAGATCATACTTCCTTTAAGATGCAAATCGATACCTGAAGATCAAAGGTCCCCAGGCTAATCCCCAGGGCTGGAGGTGAAAACTAATCACAATTCATTTGCAAGTACAAAAGACAGAGGTGCTCTCTCTGAAGAGAAAAGGGGCAGCTACAGATGCAAGGAAAACATTGGTGGGAAGATTTCTCACTGAAAGGCCGTTTTCTGGGACTGAAGGGGAGAACAGGATATCGGGTCCTCACATTTGCAGTGTGTTACAGGGGTGCTTTTAGACCTTCTCGCAGTAAGTTCTGAGCTCCATGGGGTCTTTACCAGGTATCATTCACCTTGTATTCCATCTTCAACACATATTTATTGAGCACCTATTCTCTCCTTGGCACCAAGTAGGGACTGAAGAACACAGCAGAGATATCCTGTGATGTTGGTGGGTAGAAGAAAGGAAGATGGGGAGGGAGGGAAGACAGGAAAGTTTCTAGGCAGGGCCTTGGGTTTCTAAATGGCAGAAGTTTTCTCTCGTCTCCCTCCCTTCCTCCCTCCCTCCCTTCCTCCCTCCCTCCCTCCCTCCCTCCCTCCCTCCCTCACCCTCCCTCTCCTCCATTGATTTCAATATGGTCTCTAATAAAAGCTTGATATTAGCCAAGCATTGTGGTGGAAAGAGCCTTGGACTAAAGTGAACTTGCTGCATAAAGCTGACCAAGTCGCTTCCCTAGTCTGAGCCTCAGTTTACCTCCTGTCAATTGAAAGGATTGGGTTAATTCATTTTTAAGAGTCTTACCTGCACTTCTAGTGTGTGATTTGCAAGGTGTATTATTATTTCTCATGATCCAGAGCTCTACTTAAACCAAACCCTCCCCTTTGCCGTCATTTTCATGACACTCCAAATTGCTCTAAGATCATGTGGGACAATATCTACCTGTTTTATTTGCACTAAGCTGGCATGTGACATAAGTGCCTCCAGGAAGAAGGTAAGATGTAGTGAAGGTAAGACATGGTATCCTAAAAGAGATGCTTGGGTCCTGACATCCCTGTTCTATGTCACTTTAGCATCGATGCAGCAATGCACAAAAATAAGGTGGCCCCTTACAGGTAGCTCACTATCCATGGAACGGGACTGTAAATTACAGTCCGTGAGCCAGAACTGACCTGCTGCCTACATTTGTAAACAAAGTCTTCCTGGAACACAGCACACCCATTCCTTTATACATTGTCTGTGGCTGCTTTCCTGCTACAACAACAGAATTGAGTGGTTGCAACAGAGACCCTGTAGGCCAAAGAGCCTAAAATATTTACTGTCTGGCCCTTTACCAACCACACTTGCTGAGCCGTGGTCCATGGATTTGGAGTCTTTGATGCTCTTGGTGGTTGGAGACTGGCACAGAGAGGAAGTGAAAATTATGACACAGTTCACCATTTCTTAGCAGAAGAACTAACTTTTAAGCATTCAGTGGTGGGGGCTGGGAGACTGTTAGAAATAGCACTGGACAGTGAGTTCAGCCCTAGCTTGCCTTACCTCCTTGGGCCTCACTTCCCCGTGTGCACTTTGGCCAGAATAACTGGTTTGGATTAGATCAGTAGTTTTCAAATTGTGTTAACTGAAAGAAGTGAAGATGAGCACGTTACCAAGAGTGAGAGACTTAGATCTTCATAGATCCATTTTATAGATTGTCATTCTCTACTAGATTCTAAGTGTTCTGCTGCAGATGATATTTGTTGAACTCCTGTTACATGTCCAGCACATTTATAAACTCTCGTTCACATACCAATGCTTTTCTTGTCCTGCTTTTACGAAAGAGGGACAAGGATAGGTGAACGAAGGATAGGCACTTAAGTGGAAGAACTGGGACTCAAACCTAGACTCCAGAAGTCACTGTGGGAAGCTACTTGCAAAAAGATAGCTCTCGGTCTTGTGGGGCTTCAAGGAGTGAATGAGGAACATACTTCTACAGAACAGTTCGTGGAACATATTATTAGTAATAAAATGGCCTACAAAACTGTCAGTGGTGTGGATGGTGTCCAGGGAAGTTTCACTCTGACCCGTGTATATCAAGGGTGTATTGGGTTAGAGAAAGGACCTCAGCTGAGCCTCCCACTCTCACCATTTAGAATTCCATGATGGAGACTCACAGAGACACAGGGCATTCCAGAAAGAAGGGAATCTCCCCAGAGATCCCAGCTCCCAGGAACTAAACTTCATGGCTTTGAGTCTAGAAAACCATCTTCCTCTAAGAAAAACAGCTAAAGAATAAACATGAATCTTGGGCTCCTGGAAGATCCATCTTTAGTGAGTCAGAGAAATAGGACTGGAGTGCGCGAGGCTTTGCCACGGTAGACAGTGTTCTTCTCGTCATTACGTTTGTTAAGACCGTGGCCAAGAGAACAGGCTTGCAGGAGACTGACTTGGGTTCATAACATGGGTTAGACATGTGACCTTGGCGAAGCTTCAGTGTTCTCATCCAGAAAATGGTAAACGTCCTGGGACTCAATAGTGGGTTACTTATCAATATTTTTGGATATTAACTATCTGAATCCTCTCCCTAGATTTAGAAAAGAACTCTCCTTGTTATAATAATAATGAGGACGATCCTTAAGTCCACTATGGAAGTTGAAAGCTCAAGCATGTCCTTCTCGTACTCCTCCTTGTAGCTGAGTGTGGGCATAAGACTTACACTATCCCCTGACCCTCATCAGACACGCCAACACTGCATCAGAAGACATTAGGGGCCCTGCAGAAACCATTTTGATAAAGATGGTGGGTGTGGCCCCACCCCATGTATTTTTAAAGTACCAAATGACACGATTCTGAGATGATTTCAAAAGACCTGTCTTGGGGTCTACCTTGAGCTTGAAATTGGGCTTCAGAGCACATGAGCCTGGCTTTCCAGCCCTCCCAGAGAGTCTTCCATCAGTATCCAGTATTCTTTGAACAGAGTTTGTTTGTTTGCTTATTTTGCTTAGGTTAGGCAAAGTTAGTTTCTGTTGACTGTCACTTAAAATCCTGACTGAAAATTGCCACAAGATCTTATGAGGTTTAGCCTTAATTCTTAGCAAGTTGGACGTGCTTGAAGCACATTAACTATTACTTTCCTCAGTGTGTGTTTGTGTGCGTGTAGGTGAGTGGGTATGTCTGTGTGTGTGTAGGGGGTGAGTATCAGCAACAACAACCATTTATGGATGTTCTCTAGGTGGTAAGCCCTGTGTCATGCACTAATGTGAGCCCATGTGAGGTCTCTTATATCCACATGAGAGATTTGAGACCTAGAGTGATATCTTCCCTTGCCCAAGGTCACACAGCCAGCTCACAGATGTATGATCTCATCTCCAGACTAGGTAGAAAACCCTGTTTTTTCTATTCTGCCACACTGTTTCCCCATCTGAATGATTTATTTCCCTTCCTTCCTTCTTTCCTTCTCTCTCTTCCTTCCTTCCTTCCTTCCTTCCTTCCTTCCTTCCTTCCTTCCTTCCTTCCTTCCTTCCTTCCTTCCTTCCTTCCTTCATTCCTTCCATCATTCCTTCTCTTTTTTTTTAAATTTCTTGTCGCTGAACATTTCGTGGGGCTAATGTTTTCCCTGGGTTTGGTCACAGTCGTGTGAGGGTGGATGACAGATTTATGGTGGCATCCCATTCACTTGTCAGAAGCCCACACATCCGGACGTATTCCCAAGGTGCCAATGTGTTATTATGCAACAGCCTGGGACTTCCCTTTCCCACTTTCCCACCCCCAGTGCCCTCATCCCCCAGCACATAATAAGTTGCTTGTTAAAAGGATCACCACCCACAAGGCCCCTTAGGCAATGCATGTACATCTCTGGCAATATGGAAATTATCTTGTCCTCCCCCCCCCCCTTTAAAATATAACATACACCAGGCTTGAGATTTCAGTGAAAAAATGTGGTATCAGTGAAATGATAACCTCCCCCCTACCCCCAACAGGCACTGGCTGGAGGCATTGTTCAGCCGCTTGGGAATTCTGTTGCTAAAGAACTGAGTCATAAACTACAGACAGGCTGCTGATAACAGCTGAAGGAGGGAAGGTAACGGTCAAATTAGTCAGACAAAATGTGAAGCATCACCAAAAGGGCTGATACTTAGTAATATATCTTGAGCTGTGCTGGAAAAGTGCTACCTCCTGAGATGATGTTTAATTCGTTATTGGAGAAGTGATGATAGAGCCCTTCTTATGCTCTGTTTTGATTTGCCATCCTGTGTTCTTCAGGAGAGCTGAGTCCGGGTCCCAGTTTAGACTTCAAAGCCTCAGTTTCTCCCTTTGTAAAATGAAAGTGATGAGGCTGAGGGCTCTAATGCTTCTTGTCCTGTCTCACACAGGAATCTTCCATTTGTCAAACATCAATTTAGAGGCTTTGGGGTTTCAAATTCTGCTCAATGCTGATATATAGTTAAGAAAACAAAGCAAAGGGACCACCACGTGGTCTTTTCCAGGCAGACACACACTCCCTGTGTGTCTCTTTCACACTCCCGCCTCACTCCTCTCTGCTCCCCCATTCCCTGCCATTACCAGTACTTTGTCTCTAGTCCCCTCACAGCATCTCCAGCCCTGTCCTAGAGCCAGGGCCAATAACTCAATTATCTGGGAGGCAGATAAAGGGGAGGAGGAGGGATCAATTCGCCTCCCCACCAGTCACTGGGAGGGGTGAGGGTCACCCAGCTTTGGGGCCCCTTTGTCAGGCCTCCCTGGCCTGCTCTGAGCCAAGGCAAGAAAGGAAAACAAAAAGATGAATTGCCATGTCTTCTCTGTGGATGTTCTGATGAGACTGTAGGACAACAATGATGAAAAAAAGGAGAACAGCATCTGGTTGGGGGAGGGGGCGAGAGTAGGGGGAGGGGCAGGATAGGCTCTGCTGGGAGTTGCAGTTATTATTATTTTCTTCCTCACAAAGTGAAAATATAACAGACGACCCACTTGTCACCTTACAAAAAGTTAAAATTACAAAAACAAAATAAAATTTCTCCTGGCTACGTGTATTCCTCCAGATCTCCCTCTGTGGAAGAAGTAACTCTCATCAAAATGCCTTCTGGAAATAAAGCTTCCCTTGGGTTGAAGACAAGCCTTTATAAGAAGAAAAGAGAAACAGTAGTGGCAGGTGTGGTGGGGGTGGTGACAAAGGTGACCGGGTTGGTGATAGTGGGACAGCTAGGATGGGTAGCATGATTAGCACTGGCGTAATGACATATGTCATCAGGCTTCATTAGGGATTAATATGGTGTGGATATTCACCCGCGACCCTGCGGATGAAAAGCCTGGCCCAGACACTTTTTATCTGTGCCTCATTTTTCTTATCAGTAAAATGGGTGACAGTTCCTGCTTCTTACAGTTGTTGGGAGAACGCAATGAGGTTATGTAGGTAAAGCGTTTTAAAACAGTGGCACCTGGAAAGTGTTATATATGTATTTGTTACTGCTGCTGTTTTGACTGTTATTAATATCATTCATTAAGAAGTTGTATCAATCCTTCTGGAGCCCTATGAGATAAATAATATTATTATCCCCATTTCATAGAGGAAAGAAACCGAGGTTCAGAAAGGTCAAGTAACTTGCCCAAGGTCACATAGCTAGAAACAGCAGAGGAAGTATTAAGAGTAGCTAGGCAGAGTCTAGACACTTAACTGTGAAGTTATTTCATTTACTAGACACCCAACTGTACCATCCTCTGTGCTAGGAACTTTTCAAATGATTTCTTTCATCCTTCCAGCAACTGGGATTAGTCAGAATAATAATGCCCATTTTCCTGATGCGGAAACTGAGTCACTGAGAGATTAAGTGAATTGCCCTAAGTAATACAGCCAGGTACATCAGAGAAGGAGACTTCAAATCCCATCAGCCTACCTTTAAAGACCATGTCAATATCCAGAGGAACCCCCCCCCCGGAAAAAACTAGCTTGCCTCTCTTTTTCACCATTTCTGCTTTGCTGCCATTGGCTCACAGCAGGAAACAAAAGTGAGTGCACATATCCTTCCCGTGCCTTTTTCATGAGTCGTGACGACAACCATTTTCAGTTATTATCACCCTATAAATGTTCCACTGCATAAAGCCCAGGCCCCCAACATACTGCCGTTCTATGTTTGGGGCTGTATTTTCATTTTTAATAGCTCACCCTCCTTTGACAGTAGCCATATTGCTTTTTTATTTTTAGCATAAAAGGAGTGTGATACTTAATCCCATTCTCCTGGCAGTGTGTTGGAGACAGAGGAGCCTGAGTGCAAATGTATATTGGTTGTAATTACTACCTGGGTCATCTTGGGTCTCTCCCATCCTCTCTCTGAGTCTCAGTCTCCTCTTCTGGAAAATGGATATAGTTAAAACGCCTAGAGTTCTGTTCAGGGAAAGATGGAAATGATGTCTATCGGATATTTAGCACAAGGCATGGCAGTCAGGGAACACTCAAGAACGCCAGTTAATGACACTTTATTAACCCTATTTCTCATTTCCCATCTCAACTGTGAGGGATGAAAAGACTGCTAATCTATCTCTGGCAAAACATGGTCCTGAACTGGATCCTGTCATTGAAATGTGGTTTTACCGGATGCAGAGTGATTGGACCCCCTGGATCTCAGTTTCCCCAGCTATGAAGTGACGGGAGTGAGCTAGATGAGCTGCCAAGACCCCTTTCAGCTCTGACTTCCAGAATTTAAACCCCAAATCATTATCGGTTTTTCAACTGTGCGTTTTAAAAGAAGTGAGGGCTTGGGGAGGAGAAAGGAATTCCTTTAACCCTGAGGGTCAAAGGGGGTCACTGAGGGGACAAAGACTCAGGAAAAGGAGGAGATGGGGCGGAGGCCATGTGGGGCAGGACCAAAGATCTGAAGTCCTCTACAGGGAGGTCTGATGGAGGCATTCAACCACCCTTGAGTCAGCACGGGTTAGGATCAAGCTTGCCATCTCGCCTCAAACCAAGATGTACCACCTCCTTTGGAAATCAGGGAGGCCTACCCCACAGAGAGGTCGGGCTTGAATGAAAAGAAACAGGACAGCCTCTGACGCCAGAAGGGAGCGAGTCTAGCCCTCTGCCCAGGCTGGCTTCCTGACTCTCAGGGAGGGGGTCCGGCTCAGAAAGACTTGGAGCTTCTCTGAATTCGAGAAATCAGGACCAAACTTTGATGTGAGCCTTTGAAAGGCAGCCGCAATCCAAGGCAGGTGAGTCTGGGTAGCCCAGAACAAGGACTTCTTTGTGGCATTTAAAGTGACCCGAAACCTGTCTGTGCATACATGTGCCTTGCGATGTATCTGGGCAGTCATGTCCCAGGTAGCCTGGGAGACGGGTGAGGCCTTGGAGCCCATGTTGTATTGGAAGAGACGTTTAATATTCATGAGTGTGATCTCTTGAAGGGGGTGCCCTGGGGGAAATTGAAATATTAAGCAAGTAAGAGATAGAGACCTAATTGTATCCTTCTTTTCTTTTCGGACAGAGAGGTAATATGCTTAAAATAAAATGATGGATAAGCAGTCAGGGTCGTGTGAAAACCCCATGGCTGTAGCCTGCTGCTGGGTACTCTAACAGATGCCATCAGAATGAGGCAAAAGATGGTGCAAATTGGCTGCTGGGTCACGTCGGGTCATCCATTCACACATGTATGGGTGCCTGCTGTGTGCCGAGCACTGTGCTAATTGCAAGAAAACCCCGCAGTGAACAGGGAGGCCAGGGAAATGACACTAATAATTATTTAAAAGCAGTTGTTGAGAATGCCACTAAATGGAAATACTTGGAGGTGTGTAATATGTGAAGGACCTCCTTTACAAGGAGGGGTCAGGAGAGGTCTCCGGGAAGACGTGACGTTGCACCTGAAATGTGAAGGCTGAAAAGGAAGTGGACAACTTAGGGAGATGTGGGGCAGGGTGATCGAGGGAGGATTCCAAATTCACACTGTTAAATCCATGGGCCAGAAAGGAGCTTTCGAAGAGGTCAAAGAAAGTCAGTGTGGCCAGATGGTAGAGAAGGAGGGAGAGAGAAGAGCCTAGAGCCTTGCAGGCTCTAATCCTGTAGGTCCTTGAAGACCACAGTGAGGCTGTTGCTTACGGCATGAAAGGAGGAGAAGGCCACCCCTATGTATGCATTCTGCACACATACTCCTGCACTAGGCACAGTAGGCAAGTGCATGTTTGCAGAAGTCAGGGGTCTGAGAGCTGCTGACCATGGCCCAACCCGACCTGAGGCCTGTTTGGGTGGATAAAGTTTGACTGAAACACAAGCATGCCCTTTGGCTTAGATATTTGCCACTGTAGAAGCAGAGTCGAGTAGCTACAAGAGAGACCTTGTATGATCCCCACAAAACCAAAATACTTACTCTCTGTGACCCTGTACAGAAAAAACTGGCCAACCCACTGCTGGTCTAGACGGATGCGTATCTCAGTGGCTGAAAGAATACCCAGTTAGGGAGGGATCAAGGCAGAGGAGAGGTAGGGAGGTGAGCCTATCACCTCATCCAGCTCCTTCCTGGGCCTATAGCAGCATCGCTGTGGTTGTGTTGGCTCCCCACATTTTCTGTTTATACATCAGTTTTCGTCACCCTTGAGGGAAGAAGTCATCCTGTCCATCCCTGGGTCCCAGCATCCAGCTCAAACCAGTCATTGTCTAGTGCATTGAACCAAATGACATTTTGAGGCAGAAAGAGTCGCCAGAGAAGCCCAAACCACTTCCTGCAAGCAGCCTGGATCCCCCATGGAATATGGAAGAGAGTGGGTTGATATTTATGGAGAGCTGACTGCGTTATCTCATGGCAAGCCCACGGTACGCCTGCTGCCAGGCATTAGTACCACACTTCCCAAAGGACACAACACGGTCCCCACATGTTTAAGTGACATTTGAGAAAGTGGCCTCCATTCAAGAAATATTTATTGAGCTGGAAATCCACCATAAGAGGAAGGAAACCTTCCGGAATGCCACGTGCCATGTAGGACACGTAGGACACTTATGTCTCCTCACTAGATTATCATGAAGCTACAGGATGGTGGGATCGTTCCCTGCATTCTATACAAGGAGAAACTGAGGCTGGAAGAGATGAAATTGGTCCAAGCAAGTCGTTATGACATGGCAGAGCTGGGATTTGAACCAGCGTCTGCCCAACTCCCAAACTAGAGTTGCCGCTGGCCTCCTCCAACATACCAGACCTTCAGAACAAGTGGGAGTGATGACATAGGCATATAGATCTCCACCCTTTTTCCATAATAATAAAAATAGTTATTTGTGACTTTATTAATTTAATGATTTCCCCCCCTGTTAAGTCCTTTGATTAATTGCATTGACCCTAAGAGGTAGGTTTCATAGTTTTCTGACTTTCTAGATAGGAAAAATGTACAGAGATGTTAAGTAATGACCTCAAGGCTCCGAGGAAGGGATCGGGGCTCTGGAAGTCTGGCTCTTAAGCCCTCAGGCTGAAGCAGTCATTTCTGCTACCTCTTGGTCACTGAGGTTATCTAATACAAAAACGTGGACCTGCAAATGCTGAACCGAGTTTCAGCAAACAGGCAATGAGAAGGAGAAGCAATGGACTGTGCAAAAGGAATCTCCACAGAATGAAAAGATCCCAGGGTCTCTTTAAGAAACACTTGTCTGAAGTGTTTGTTTACAGGTCATTAAAGGCTTAACAGAGGATGAAACTACAGGTGACTTTTTCTTGGCTGCTACTGATTAAGTACCAAGGAGAAATTAAGATAAAGCAAATCTGAAATTATAATAATATTGAAGGCACCAGGTTTTCAGTGTTGATTTGCCAGACAGAAAGAGAAAATACTCTGCACCCCAGGTCTGCAGGCCGGCTCACAAGTGCTAAGGTTGCCTCCTCTGTCCCTGGACTGCAGCACGAGGGTCTTTGTGCCTTTGTGCCTGGAGGCCAATGTGACCAATCTCACGCTCGTTATTTTTTTTTTTTGTCTATATTAAGCACGTGCTGCATACATAGAGCTCTGTGCTAGGCAGGATGCAGATGGGAGTGACAAGCAGCCTCAGAACAAGTCCTTCATTGGAGGACTTCAGAGGACACTGGTCTTTAAGGATATGCATGGATTGGAGGGAGGGGTCACCAGGAGGAGTGGAAAAGCACCTGGTGGGAGGTGGATGAGTCTGTGACAGCTTCCTGGACAGCTGGACTCAGTACAACCAAGTGCAGTGCTCTGCTGCTAGAAAGGTCCAGAGTCAGGGTTGTTTGGGGGGTACCACGAGTAAACTAGTCCCAAAGAAAGGTACTCATGGAAGTTGCAACGGCTGGGTAGGTGTGATCCTGTCCCAAGTAGTGGTTTCTTGGTAGAAGCATGACACGTTAGGAGGCGTGTTTTAAGACTAACCTCCCCTTAGTGGGATGCTCTTCAAGGGCCCACAAAGTACTCTTAGCAAACTGACGTGAAGCGCAATCAGTGTGATTTTGGCTTTCAACACCAGTAGGAAACCCGGCCCAAATTATCCACAAGATTGAACTCAACTTTTCAACTGCCACTGGCAGGACTGGAAAAAGTCCTGGCTGGAGCTGGTCCTTCAGTTCAGGGGCCCAAAACCACGCGTATAACTTGAGTTCAGCCTCATTTCCAACAAGAGGGTTTGCACAAGCACTTGAAAGCCTTGACTGGCCCATTTGTCTTTGTGCCTTTTGCCAAGAGAACTCCTAAATGGGAAGAGTGAGAGGACAAGCCCATTGGCCTGATCCAGGAGCACAGGGAACTTGGCCCCCTGACCCCTTTTTCCCATGTGAGAAATGGGAGTTATGATGTAGTCTTTCCTTCATTTATGAACTTACTCATCACATATGTATTGAGTTCCTTTTATGTGTCAGGCCCACACTAGGCGTTGAGAGTGCCAGATCTGCTGTGCTTGGGACGCTTCCTGTCCTTCAGAAAGTGACCAATAAATACTGATAACTTGGTTATTAAAAACAATAATCTAGTTCTTATAGGTAGAGAATGGCCTGCCTGTGGAAGGGAACAAGCAGAAAATTGAGAATCATTTCTCTGGGAAGTCATGAAGGGGGTGCTAGTAAATAGCATGATTCAGTAGACAGATTGCAGTACTTTTCTCCTTCAGCTTATCTTGTTCTTTCTTGGAATTCTGAACTCCCAGGGCTGCGGAAGTGTTATCTTCTTCCAGTTTTCTTTAACCTCGCTACAGCCATCCTTAGCTTTCCTGAGTCATTCCTACACAGACCTTCTTCTGCCCCTCCTTTAAATATTAGCACTCTCCAGAGTTCCATCATAGGCCCACTTTCCATCCTGCACTCTCTCTCCGATCCCATCATTGAGAACCAAAGACTCCAAAATCCCCACCTGCAGTCTGGGGTCTTTCTCATGCCCTATTGCCCTATGGACTTGTGTGTCTAGTGACTTTATTGGATGCCCCCCCCCACCAGGCACTCAAACTCAACACATCTAATACAAAGCTTACCATTTCTCCAGACCTGCTGCTCTTCCTAGCTTTCTCATTCTCAACTCGTGGGGCCACGAGCCAACCAGAATTTAAACTAGAAGGTCAGGAAATCTCCTTTCTTCTTCCCTTTGTTCCACTTTGAAAACTGTTTTTCTTCCCCCAAATCAGTCCCTCCTCTCTCTGCCTACCTTTATTGCTCTCTGCCTAAGCCCCCTTCCCCATGTCAGCTCCTCCCGGGACTATTGCAAGAGAACACTGACAGGTTCCTGGTGCCCCATCTTTGCCTGCCCCATCTATCCTCCAGTAGAGACAGAGCAACCTTCCTAAAATGCAAACATCATTTTGCTACTCTCCATTTGAAAGCGTCAGGTGGTTCGGCCTTGCCCTTGAGATAAATAGAAATTACTTACTATGGCACCTGATCTAGTCACGTGCACCTTATGCTCCAGCATTTTCTGCGCCTTACAC
This sequence comes from Rhinolophus hipposideros, assembly GCF_964194185.1. Classification (NCBI taxonomy): domain Eukaryota; kingdom Metazoa; phylum Chordata; class Mammalia; order Chiroptera; family Rhinolophidae; genus Rhinolophus; species Rhinolophus hipposideros. Next base: position 67,593,333 of record NC_138057.1, read on the forward strand.
CTTCTACCCTGATTCAAGCTTCCTTTCTGCTGCTCACAGGGTATCCCCACTAACTCCTCTGTCTCTGAGATTCAGCTACCTCCTAAAAGAAGCTGTCTTAATTCCGGGTAAGATTGAGTTGGGAGGTCCCTCCTTTATGCTCCCACATCATCTTGTCCCGCAGAGCAAAATACTGTGCAGTCAATAATTGATTTGCTTGCCCCTCTCAGCAGCCTGAGCTCCTGGCATGCTGAGACCCAGTTTAATTCATCTGATTCCCAGGATTTGATCCAGGACCTGGCAAATCATTGGTGGCTCACTAAATATAGAGTATGTGTGATGGAAGGATACATTTCTAAAGGGATGTTTCTTAAGGATAACGTTCTTAAGTTTTAGCTTTTAGGCAACAAAGTGTAGTAGAGCTTTTTTGGTCTTTAGAGTCAGAAAAACGGCAGTTTGAATCACAGACTTTGCACCTCTGAACTGTCATCTCAGGCAAGATGTCTCATTTAGGGCAGCTCACAGTCCTGGTTGCATGCCCAGACCTCTGAGTTTGGTTGCTTGTATTCAAATCCTGGTTCTGCCACAAAAAGGGTGGGGCCTCCCTTAGTCTCCTCCTCTAGAAAATGGCACTATCACCATATTGACATGCCACAGAGCTAGAACTCACCAGGGCGGTGTTGGCATTAATGTCCTCTGAGCCTGATTTTACCTTCCTGTAAAGGGGAGAGCAACTCTCCTTCTCTATCTCAATAGTGACCGGGGTCAGAACACTTTGACAAGGTCCACGCATTTCCCAATTTTAGAAGAAGGGGAAGGGCAGAACCAGTGATGTTGGTGGTTACTTAAATCACCCAACAGGATTCTCTGATAACCCAAAATTGAGCTGCTTTTCAAAAGCAAGCCCCAGAGTCAGCTAGCCTCCTTTTGGGCACAGAGTCTAATTAAGGACTAGCTGGAAAGGACTGCAGGTAGGCTGCCCCCCAGGCAGAGAATTCAAAAGGAAGTGGATAACTGTGTAAATAACACTGCTTTAAGGGGGCATTTAAGCCAACGCTCTTTGTTAAGGAAATTGATGGCTTTGTAAGTACTGCCTCTGAAGCCAGCACTTGAGTTGAAGGTTCTGAGCTCCCCTAGTAAATTCCCTAATGGACTGTGAGCCTGGAGGCTCTGCCCCTGTGCATTCAACCACTTGCCAACAAAAACTCGGATTCTACTTTAAAAAAATTAAAAAGCTCTAACCAAAACATTAGGTATTGAGCCTCTGCATTTTAACTCTGGCACAAGGCAGCAGAGACACATTGCTTCCTTTAGGAAAAGGGAAGACTCCTGATCTTTCACAGAATCTTTTTTCATGCTGGCCGCCATGCTTCTCATTTCTATACAGCTTCTCATTTCGTCCTCCCAAGATCTGGGAAGGGAGTGTTTATTTCACCAACTTGCCGAAGAGGAAACTGGGACTCAGAGATAAAGTGGGTTGCTCATCTACACCCAGCTAATTCGTGCAGAGCAGAGCTGTGACCACAGCTCCATCAGACCCCTGAGCCCCCAAGGACTGCAAAATTGTAGGGTATCTTGGAGAGAATCAGATCTGCTGTCGCATTAGATGTCCCTCTTTATCCATATCCACACAAAAGACACGCATTGGGCAGCAGGGGAAGATGGAAGGGAGTGGATTCTGGAATCAAACTGGCCAGGGTTTGATTCTTAATTCTGCAACTTGCGAAACCTTAGGTAATGACTTAACCTCTTTAAACATCGTTTTTCTTGTCTGTTCAGTGGGGATAATGATAACACCAAACACATTGGGTTCTTCCAGGATTAAATGACATTAAAAATTTAAAAACATTTAATACAGTGCCTGGCACATACTATGCCATCCAGTTATTCATTTAGCAAATCTACTTATTACACGGCAGCTATAATTTTCATTGGGGAAGTAGATGATGCTCTAGGAAGACAGAGAAAGGGACAACTAGCCCTTCTGGGGTGGACTGAGAGAGTTTTCCAGAGAACTACATGGTTAAACTGTGGAGAAAGGATGAGTGGAGACTTGTCTCAGGTAAAGCCGGGCTGGGAATTTGGGGGAAGTTTCTGCAAAGGTGGGAAGATGAAAGGGACTTTGGTACATTCTGGAAGTGGCCACAATGTCCCCTGCCTGGAGCTGAGACTAGAGTGCATTAGAGAAAATAAGAAGGGGTTCCAGAAACAGACAGGGACGAGATTATTCCTTGTCAATCATCATCAAGCCTCGGTCAGAAAATGTTGAATGTATCAGTACCTTCTGAGGCAGCCAATTTTATTTTCAGACCAACTTTAGTTTGTTAAAGGGGTTTTCTAGTGTGTCCCCTCTGAGCCTTCTCTTCTTCATATGTGAACACCTATGTGAACACTGCCTAGTGATAGTGCCGATCTTGGGCTCCATAGGTCATCAGTGGCCCAGAGTGGGTCTATCCGGGTATCATTAAGACCAGAGGGGACTTCTCCGGCCTCGGTTCTGGAATCTACATCCAGTAATGCAATCTGCAATCTCATGTTCTTGTTTGGGCCAACGGCTTCTCCAGTTGGTGGAAACTAATTTCAGGGTGACCACTAATCCTTGGAACATTTTTTTGAACATAAATAGTTATGCTGACCCTTTTCATCTCTGATAAAAACACAGTGGTTTTTGTTGATAGTTTCAAATATTCGAAGTTAACTCTTAAAATTTAGGACCAATTTTTCTTCCCCTCTTCTTTCTTCCTTTCTTCCTTCTTTCCTTTTTCCGCTCACCCTCTCTCCTTCCTTCCTTTCCTTTCCTCCTTCCTTCCTTCCTTCCTTCCTTCCTTCCTTCCTTCCTTCCTTCCTTTCTTCCTTCTTTCCTTCCTTCTTTCCTTCCTTCCTTCCTTCCTCTTCTTCTTTCCTCATTGGGAAAAGAGAGACATTTGTACACATTTCTGTAAGAACGAAATACAGTTCAACAATACAAATCAAAGAGAACATAGATTCAAATTAACATAAAATCATCTTCCAAAGACAGAAGGGTGGGCCACCCATCATGTGAAATACAGAAAACTTACCTGAGTACAATCCTGCCCATTTTTAGATCCTTGCTGCATGTCTCACCGACTAGGAGATGGAGGACACTGTGGCCTGAATACCTCATTTTTTTGGACTCCTGTGACCCATGTGGCAGGAAGACAGTCTTTGTGGTGTGTGGGCCACACCATCAGGGCTCAGGATTGAAGGACCCATTTTGACACTCTACTTCCTTGCATAGGATTTCCTCCAAGAACCCACCACACTGTGGTCACCTTAGTCATGACCAGCTGTGCCAGACAGGCAACTGGCTTGGTTTTCATGTGGTGTCCTGATTCATCTTCGATTCCTTGGCTACTGTTAACATAGCATCCACTTGTCCAAAATCTCTCTTCTCTGGAACCTTGAGGATGTCTTAGCAGACAGATGGGGTGCTTGTTTTTCTGAATTAAAGAATCGATACACATATGTGTGTACGTACTGACTTTTATTTGAATGCATTGTTTTTCTTTATGCTCACATACATGTTATCTCTCACAGACCAATTTCTATTTGACAGTGTTTTATATTCCCAATATTTATCAAATGAGCCTTATTTAGCCAACCCAAACCCTTGGCCTTTAATAATCAACTGTGCAGCATTCAGCAAGTTACTTAACCTTTCTGAGTCTCGGTTGTGATATTTGCAAAATGAAGCATGAGGACTGGATAATTCCTAAGACCCTTGCAGCACTAAGCCTTCATTTATTCATTCATTCAGCAAATGTTTTCTAATTGTCTTCTATCTCCTGGAATTGGAAAGCGATAGTGAGCAAAACCGCTCTCATGGAGCTGCTATTCTGTTTGTAGAAATAATTCAGTGATCAAGTAAATGTTTGAAGAAGCAATATAATGTTCTGTAGAAAATCAAATAGACTAGTTGGGGAGAGAGAGACTGCAGTGCAGATGGTGTGGTTAAAAAAGTTCTCACTGGGCAGGTGATGGTCAGCTGAGGCTTAAACACTGAGTTAAAAAAAATGATGATTTGGGAGATGAGTTCTAGATTATGTCTGTGATTATAACATGTTTGTGCATTTTCCATAATATTATTTTACTTGATCATTATAGCCACTTTCTCAAATGGGTAAGAAAAGTAATTCTGTCCTATTTTTAATAGAAAAAAGAGAGCTCAGAAAGATGATGTATGTTGCCCGGTACCAAAGAGTAATTTAGTGACAGGATTGAGCTTCAAATTTTGATTTCTGGTCCCTTATTCCCTCTGCTTTTCATTATGGTCCTCTTCTGTGTTTTTCAGAATAGTTTCATCTTCACCCTTATCAGTCTTTGTGTTGCTGAAATCACATTTCCCCATCTCCAGACTAAAAATCTAGTTTAATGATTAAAAGAAAAAGAAAATATATATCAAGAACCAAATGCATTTTACAGTGACTCAGTTGAAGGAGATCATAAAGGCTACTCGATTTAAGTCTCTTATTCTATAGAAGGGGAAATTGCAGCCCAGACGGGAAAATGACTTATCCAAAGTCACAGATAGATTAGAGGCCATCTTCTCTAGATTCCAGTTCTCTTAACCAAGCTGCTGATTTTGAGACAGGGTCTGTGCTTTAGTATCTTTTCTTTTTTTAATCTATATGTATTTATTTCTTTTGGAGGTGATGAAATCACATTAAAACCACTGACATTCCATTTGTAGTTTGCTATCTTTTATCAACCTTTTTTTTTGTTACTTTTTGCATACTCTCTGCATGTTTCAGATTGTTTTTCTCCATTTATTATTAGCTTATATTATCCAAGAAAAATCTCATTTTGTTATTTCCTGCTCATACTTTTCAAGGCCTTTGGGTCCGAGGCATCACTATTCCTCCTGGCTGTGCTTAGAATGCTTGTCTTATTTTGTGGCCACTATAGAATTCATTGTCGGACTGAATTTTACACCCTCTTCCGTATCGTGAAACAGCATTGGAACCCAAAAGAGACCCAGCTAAAAATCATCCCGGGCTTTGAATATTCTTTTCTATTGAATGTATTGTCATTTATTAGGATAACTATCTTTGCTTATAATCTTTTTAGACCATTCAAATAACTATACTAAATTCAAGGTGATGTAAATGTATCTTCAAGTTCCAATTCATAAGACCATCAAATCTCCTTATTAAATTTCAATCCAAATATTCCATTTCTTTGCAAATTCAGTTAAGAAAGAAAACAAAACTATATTTAGGACAGATGGTGAGGCACAGTGTCTCACAGGAAAAATATATTACGGAATGGTTTAGATAGAATTGCATTTCCCCCACTAATGTGTGCTTGCATTTGCAATATGATTTTATTACAATTATTATTTTCATAAAAATCTGTAGTACAGTCTGCTGAAACAAATTCAAATCAGGTTTGAGACAGCTTCAATACAATCAATAACAGAGATTCTGAAACTCCAAAAGAACTTTGTTAATTCATCATTCACTGAGTACACCTGCTACGAGACTGACACGGTCCTTAGTATTAGGGATGTACATAGAAGTAAGACTGAGACCAGTCCAGAAGTATCTTACAATCCAGGAGCTGTACATATTCATTCATTCATTCATTCATTCATTCGTTCATTAATTCTTAAATATCAATCACAATATGGTAAGGCAGCTTTCTTGATACTAAAGAAAGAAGTTCACTTTGAAATGTGCTTCCATAAAACTTATGTCATATTGGGGGAAGAAACAATCATACATAAAAAATTTATTTTTAGATAGTGAATAATACTGTTAATAAAATAAAATAAGGTGGTATGCTGTTCTCTGTTCGAGATGGGATAGGATGTGAGCTTAGTGTAATTAGACAGGGTTTTTATTTGAGGAAGGAGTATTTGAACTGAGTCCTAAATGAAGAAAAGGAAACAATTGTGAGAAAATCCAAGAAAAGAAAGCATTCCAGGTACAGTGAACAACATGTTCAAGTTTCTGAAGCAATAACAAGTTTGGTTTATGTAAGGAATAGGTACTTGTTGAATGGATGGATGTCTGGATTTATGGCTGAATGGATAAATTAATGGAAGACAGTGAGCAAGAGGCTAGTGATAGGAGATGTTCACTACAAGTGGGGGCTTGTAGGCTGTGATATGGACTTTGATTTTGTTCCATGTGACATGGAAATACATTGAAGAGCTTTATGTCGAAGAGTGATCTGATATGTGAGTAGTTTATGTTTTTAAAAGAGCACTCTAGCTGTGCTCTCTTGGAGGGAGGATTAGGAAACAGACAGAAGAATCAGAGAGACTGGTTAGATGAACAGTGCAATAGTGACGGTGGCTTGGATTACACTAGTAGTGATGGAGCAAAAGTGGATCTTTTTGGAATATTCTGAAAGAGTCTACAGGATGTCGGGCATTATGTGGTGTTGGGAGGTACGTTGAAAAAATAGGAGAGATGCATCAGAAGGTTTTGGTTTGGCCATTGTTGAGCAATGTTGTCATTTACAAAGACGAGGAAGAAAGGAATGTGGGGAGAAACCATTACTTCTGTTCTAGACATGTTGATTTTGTAATGACTTTAAATAGATGTTTAAGTAGAGATGCCATTGTAGGCAGTTGGGACTCTGAGAAGATGTCATATCTGGAGAAATGTTTGACTCATTAGTACATAGATATTTTTAAATTTTTTATCTAAAATTTTTTATCTTAAAATTGGAACTCGATGAGAGGATGTAGGTAGATAAGAAAAAGGGGATTCAAGACCTACCTAGCTCTGAAAGCTGTCAACAAGTAGTAGAGAGCTAGAGAAGCAGAAGGCATGCTTCTGTGTGGGAAGAGCTGAGAGCCAGAAAGGACTAGGATGGCATGGTGTCATAGAATCCAAGAGAGAGAACCTCAGGGAGAGAGGAATGGGCTACTTCTCTATATGCTTCAAGATGGGTTGATATTGTGGTCCATTTTAGCAACCTTGAGGTTAATGGTGATCTTGACAAGATTGATTTAGGTGGAGTGGTGAGTACAGAAACTAGATTGGAAAGAACTGAAGAGTGAACTGTTAGGAGAGAAAGTGGGTCATGTACGTTTAGATAGCTCTCAGTAAATTTTACTGTGAAGAGTGCAAAGAGAAATGTGAAGTAGGAGACATAGTAATAAGGTGATACATGGAATGATGGGAAATTTTTAATTTTTAAAATTTATGTTACTTAATTTTTAAGTTAAAAGTTTTATATAGGCAATATCCAGTTTTGTTGGTTTGGAAGGAGAGAATAATCATACAGGAAATAGAGGGAATTAGTTTGTGCTAGACAGGTGTGATGCAAAAGAGTGCCAGATGAGTCTTCATGAAGCTGAAGATGCTGGAATTGTCTTGGAAGATTCAAAGGCAGAAACTAGCCTTTCTAAGGAAGGCTAAGGAAATAGGGACAGAAGCTCTGAGGTCTGAGTTCTGGGAAGGAACTCTGTGTGTTTGAGAGTGGAAGTGTGGTTGGAAATGATAGGAAAGATGGAGCTGGACTAAAAAAGCAGATGAGTACTAGGTGGGGAAGTTAAAATTTTACAGGAGTCCATTAAGGATTTTAAATATGATCAGATTTACATTTTAAATTAATCACTCATAGGCTGCTTTGTGAGAAGGAATTGAAGTGGGCAAGTCCCAAATTCAATTACTATTGTGCTGCACAGGCCAAGTGGACAGAGAACGAGGCTGTCCCCTGGGGCTTCTCTTCACGTACTGTATTTCCCCGAAAATAAGACCAGGGTTCATATTAATTGTTGCTCCAAAAGCCGCATTAAGGCATATTTTCAGGGGAAGTCTTATTTTTTCATATACAACAATCTACATTTGTTCAAATACAGTCATATCATCTTCTTCTGGAACATCGTCATAACGTACTAAATGTATCCATCTGGCTGACGATCTTAACTGCGGCTTATTTTTAGGGTAGGTCTTATTTTCAGGGAAACACAGTAGGCTTGCGCATGGGGTTGAGAAGTAATGTGAGACTACATCTACATTCACTCTTCTTTTTCCACTGCTTTTGGTTTGCTAGATGGTGCCTGGTTGTCACAATGAAAGACCAGAAGGAATTTCTGGCCCATTTTGGTATGTGGCCAACCCTAGAAGGAACCAGAAACCAACTTCAGCTCCTCAGATTCAGTAGACCTAATCGTCATCTGGAGCTTATTAACAGATTCATGGTCTTTTAGGACCCATTTGTCACCCTATGTTTTGTACTCTGGACAGGCTGATTGGGTTGAGGAGAATAAGAATAACCCCAAACCCCAATTTGAATAGAATTAAATTAGGTCAGCAGTGTAGGTTTGTCATGGAGCTTTTGAAAGATAGGCAATGTAAAGTCTAGATATTTCTGTTCCAGAGGAAACATGCCAATATAGCCACCCCCCCCCCACCCCCGCAACATATACACATCTCAAACTTCCCTTTTGAAAACCTTCAGGGATTAAGCATTCCAAATTTCCCTGTTCCAAGAAGCTATTATTTGGACACAAAGATTGTGCATATTTTGGTCTTTTGTTGTTGTTGTTGTTTGGATGAATTGTTATGTGGAATGAAGCTTATTGTGGTTGGACCCATCCCTAAACAAACAGCTGAACTTGAAAAATACTATTTTTTTTTTTTTGCTAGTGTTTAAAAAAAAAAAAAGAAAAAAATAGTAATCACTGGACTAAAAGAGAGTATCCTAATGCCAGTCACTGTTTCCTCAGCTGGAATTTCTCTAAAGCTGACCCATCTTCATAAACAGGAAGTTTAGAAAGACAGGTAAATCTACCCATCCTTTGGAAGGTAGCCCATCTAAGAAGAGTGTATTCAAATTCTTTGCTTCCTCCTTGAATTCTAAACCAAATCCGTCTCCTATTACTTAGAACTCTCATCTCCCATATGCAGATAGTTTTTTTCTTTTTCCTCTTCTCTTCTCTTCTCTTCTCTTCTCTTCTCTTCTCTTCTCTTCTCTTCTCTTCTCTTCTCTTCTCTTCTCTTCTCTTCTCTTCTCTTCTCTTCTTTTCTTCTGTTTTCTTTTCTTAATGGGCTGGAGACTTCGTAACCCCAATAGCATCTCAGATTAGTTATATTGAGGCCATACTAGTGTCTGTGGTGAAAAGTGAAATCAGAGAGTCCCAAAAGTAATATCAAAACTTGCTTAAGGGTACAAATTATTCTGTTGCCGGAATTATATTATAAAAACAGGTCTGATGAGGCAGCATCGAGCTGTAGAAAGGGCATTGAGTTATGAGTTCAAGAACCGGCAGTCTAGTCTTGTCTCTACCAGAAATTTTCTCTAAAGGCTTCAGTAAATCACTCCAACTCTACGAACCTCGGCTTTCCTGTTTGTAAAGTGAAATCACTGCTTTCAGTTCCAAGATCACCATCATACGCCATTTATTGATCACCTGTTCTTATTAAGTGGTCTGAGCATCACAGTCAACATTCAATCCCGCAACCATGAATCAGATGAGGAAACCAAGTTTTAGAAATGCTAAGTAATTTGCCCCAAATCACATCAATAGTCAGTGGCACACCTGCTAAGCAAAATCAAGTGTGACACCTCACTGCCTCTAAGAGTGTATACACCACAGGTATAACATGGCTTTCTTGATCAGAGGAATCTCACAGTCTCCCCATTGCTGCAAGATAAAATTCAAATTCCTTAACGTAACATTGCAATCCTTTCTCAGTTTGGCTTCAGCTGAGCTTTTCAGTTTATCAGTTCCAGGATCCATCGCACTTCCTGTATCATAACTTTGCCAGGTGATTCATATGCACACCTGCTGATAAAGCGCATTAATACGTTTTCCTCCAGATTCTTTTGATCCTTCAAGATGCTGCCCCCCAAACCATCTTCTCAGAAAACCTTCCCCCATTTTCCCAAGTAGCGTTGATTCCCCCTGCAGGAGAGGAGTCCTATCCGATTCATCAATGTGTCCCCAGCACCAGCACAGACACAGCAGATACTTGGTACTTATTGGTTAAATGAATTGATAGTCTTCCAATTCTCATTTGTGGGTTAGAGTCTATCTTAGCTGGGGATGATAACATTCCTCACTCCTAAAATCTGCTGAAAACTTTGGTACCTCTGACTTATTGCCCATTTATTGCTGAAATGATTGCAAATGCGTGACTGGTTCTTAGTCTCCGCTGGGCATCATGAAGATGTTTGAGAGACAATCACCTGTTTTTTTGATTTCAAGAACAAGAACTCTTAACAATATCATATCTCCAACCACAGCCTTTGCTTCTACTTTAAAGTAAACTTGTCTTGTTTTCCTAAGACATGGCTTTCTGAGCTTTCAAATAGGGGTAACAACACCTGCTATCTCAAATGATGTCCTTCAGACATACCTCAGGAATGCAGAGGGATGACATTTCATCCCCATGCTCCAGACAGATGGAAATTGAAAAGTAAGTCAATGAGAAGCGACCTCAGCTGTGTCTGTCCACTTGCAGAGAGTCCATCTGCCTTGGGCTCTTGGAGCTGAGCTCATTTCTTCCAAAAGGGAAAGAAAGTATCTTGGATATAAACGCTTAACCTAGGAACACAGGCTTAGCAGTGCCTCCCCACACACATCAAGACTTCTACCTGGATAGAGCAGATTTCTAAATGTGTCACTGCACAAAAGAGGATGAATCTGAAAGGAGGAATTCCTTATGTCAGGGGAAGATGAGCTGAGATGGAGAAATCACATTGCCCAATGCAATCACCACTTACCACTGGTGTCTCTGCTCCTGTTCCTTCACCCTAAGACCCAGTGTAAAAAAATAAAAATAAAAATAAATTCAAAGGGTGCAGAGTCTAAACTATAAACTATATTAGGACAAGAGTATGTGCATCAGGGGTGCCAAATTTTAGTCCTTCATTCATCCAGCAAATACTTAAGGAGAATCTAATAAGCTTTCACCATACCCCTCCCAATGGGATGTGTTTTTATGAATGCTACCTAACTACTGCATGGAAGCCAAGTGGCAGGGTGATCATTTGACTTCAAACTCTTTTCACTGCAAACTATTCAGCTCCCAGCATAAAGCATTCCAGAAGCACCAAGTAAATTGATGTAATGAAAACAGGAAGGCCAGTTTTATTTTCCTGTTTTGTTGTTGCTGTCTTTGTTTTTCCTGGCCACACATTTGTATTCCATTCCTCACCCTGTTCTCTTCAGTGTGTGGGGCATGGGAGTAGAGAGGAACAGAGAATTCCCCAGATGAAGACTGGCAGATAGAGCTGAAGGGCCTTTGGGACTCTCCTAGCAAGAAAAACTGAATAGCAGAGTCCAGGGATGTTATGATGTTATTCAAAAAAAGGGACTCAGAGTAGCGTTGTCAGCAAAATCTTGGGGGAGAAACCAAGTTCTCTCTCTCTCTCTCTCTCTCTCTCTCTCTCTCTCTCTCTCTCTCTCTCTTTATCTCTCATTCTCTTTAGCTCTATCTCTTATCTCTCTTTGAACTCTGTCTCTGCCAATCTGTCTATCTATCCAGTATCTACTGATTTGCATACTTATTTACCTACCTATATTTCCCTCTCCCTCTCCTTCATTCCCAGTTCCACTGATTCCAAGCAGAGATCTTTACTAAAATCTTAAACATAATCAAGAAGAAATCAGCCTTCAGGAGAACTCGCCCCAATTCCTGCCACTGTGAGGTCTCATTGCAGAGGAAACAAATTAAGTCATCTTAGAGAATAGACCTTCTCTGATCTTATTATAATCTTACCCTAGTTGTCTTCATGCTGGAGGAGGAGAAAGGTGATCTTATCAGCAAGAGTATATGTTTTCATCGCTGTGTGGATACGACATGTAGGGGGTGTGATTTCTCTGCCAAGTGTAAAAAGGCCAGATGCTACTTCTAGCTCTGCGGACTCCTTACCTCCTATGGCTCTTAGTGTTCCATTAGGTAAAGTGGGTGAGGGGCTGGCATTGTACACGTCATGCCATGAAATCACTGGGGCAACATTGGATGCATATTATTATTTCCTTTTTTTTTTTTTTTTGGATGAGAGAAAGGACGTTCAGAGAAATTAGTTTATTTAAGTCCTCCACAGGGTATATATACGGCAGAGTTAGGATTCCAAATTAGCTTCGCCTGATGCCAAAAACGTATGCTCTTTGCAATTCCCTTTATTGGGTTTCTAACGAGTAAAGTCTGGATTGATGGCTGATCACTCTGGATTGGGCTGGGCCTGAGTTTTATTCTATGTAAGTTGGCCACGTTGACCAAGCTGTTGGAGCTACTGAGAAGCGCTGAGCCTGTATTCTTTCCATGCTTGAACTGCCAGGCATGCTACTGGTCACTGGACTCCTGAGCTGGCTCACACTCACCCTTAAATAATTGAATTATAATGAATTGATTTATTCTGGCTCTTCTGATAGTATTTCACTATGTAAACGGTTTGCAGAAATAAACAAGGGATTTTGGAGCTTGAAAGGGGTTCAACATTCTGCTGCCCCTGAATGCAGTGATTCCTTTTTCAGATAGTTGGCATCATAGAAATCCTAGCCTTATTCCTACTTGACCCAGGTTCTTCCTATGGGGGGGTGGCGGGGGGATGCTTCCTGAAAGTGTTTCAAGTGAGGCCTGATTTCACAAGCTGATTCAGTTCAGTCACTTAGAAATAGATGGGCCCCTTAAAAGATGAAGAGTATCTTTTCTCTTTTCTCATTGTTTTAGAATGTGCAAAGCATGTTTATGTCCATTTTCTATGAGAGGCTTATGGCTTTTCTGAAAGGTTGTCTTAGATGGGACAGTCATTTCTATGTTACAGACAGAAGCCAGAGGCTGAGCAGGAAAGCTACTCATGCAAAGTTACATAGCTAATAGAAGGAACACAAGTCAGATCTTGGTTTGAAATAGGGCTCCACTCCCTTATTCTGGTGTGAATAGGGGAAGGGTGTCCTAGATCAGGCAGGGTCCTTAGGGTGACCTTATGCTCTGATTTGCCTGGGATATTCAGCTTTCCCCAGGATATGTGCCTATTGTCTGGACATAGTGTTTAATACAACTTCAAAGTGCACTAGTGTGGATGGCAAATTGTATGATCATCCTAAGACCCTGGGTAGGGACTAGATTTCAAGGAACTGACAGTTTTTTGGAATAGCTATAGCACGTGGACATAATGGCAGCACAGAGTGATACGTGTTAAGGTGGGGATCTTGATAAACTAGGAACCCATGCAAGAATGGGGTATTTAACTTTGCCTATAAGAGTTGGGAAAATAGCACATGATACCTGACATTCAAGTTATTAAAACACGGGCAGAGTGATCTCTTTCAGATGGCTACATCTAGATTTCTTCTAGTATTGTTCCATGTGAAGTACCAAGAAACATGCATAGGTCCTGCCTACTTAGAAGGCACCCCGCCAGCTCTGTGCTTCTGTGATCTTTGTCCTTGCAGCTGAATGACAACTACTACAGCCAGCTGCAGCTTTAAATTATCCCAAGCAGACATTTTGACTGTGATCTGAATTACATGGGGGCTTGGTTGCCCTTACATGAAATGCCTAAGTTATCCAACAAGCCCTTAGAACCTAGAGCATTAAACAACAAGGGCTCCAGGAACCCAGGAGTCTAACCCCTTCCCTATAACAACAATTGCACCCAGTGAGGAAAAGAGACCTGTCTTAAAGTAACAGAGCGATTTAGTTACAGAGCTGGGACTGATGCCAGCCTCTCTGGTGTGTAAATTCACTGTTCCTGTGAAACCAAAATCCTCTTTGGAGTTCAATAAACCTCAGTTTGTGATGATGGAGTTCTACGGTGTTAGATAATGTACCCAGAACTTGGAAAGTGGAAGCTTGAGTTTGAAACCGGGAGCTAGCATTGTCACACTGTGTAGCCTTGGGCGAGTTATTAATGACACGTGGAATGTCTGTCTCCTAATCTGGAAGATGAAAATAATAATTAAAACAATAACACCTTCCTCACAAGGTTGCTATGGACTCACTTGGGGTAATGACGGTGGAAGTGCTTGTGAGTGTGTGTGTGTGGGGGGGTGTGTGGTAAAAATCACATAGCACGAAATCTACCCTCTTAACAAATTTTTAGGTGTGCAGTAGAATGTTAACTATAAGCACGATCTTGTACAACAGATGCCTAGAATTCAGTCACCTTGCATAAGTGAAATTGTATACCATTGAACAGTAACTCTCCATTGTCTCCTCCCCTCGGCCCCTGGCAGCCACCAGCCTACTTTCTCCTTCTGCTAAGTTTGATACACACACACACACACACACACACACACACACACACACACACACACACACACACCATACAGGGGGCATCATACAGTATATGTCCTTTTGTGACTGGCTTATATCACTTAGCAGGATGTCCTCCCCGTTCATTCATGTTGTCACATATGGCAGGATTTCCTCCTTTCTTAAGGCTAAATAATATTCCCTTGTGCCTATTGATGATGGGGTTACCAGTGCTGGTGATTCCATAGCTGCTGCTGATAGATGAAACCAAAGAACAGATATCAATCTGTTCTCTCTCTTCTATGTCCATGTCCTGCAGATGAACCCAGCCGGTGCTATTTCCATGATGGTGACGGGGTATGTGAGGAGTTTGAACAGAAAACTAGCATCAAGGACTGTGGTGTCTACACGCCCCAGGGGTTCCTGGATCAATGGGCATCCAATGCTTCAGTTTCCCATCAAGACCAGCAATGTCCAGGCTGGGTCATCATCGGCCAGCCAGCAGCGTCCCAGGTAAGACCCCAGCCGTGGGTGGCATTCCCTGCAGACATTCTGAATTTCTGCTCTGCATCTCAAGGCTGCCCATCTCAAAGGCAATGCCTTTGGACATGGCCATGTGACCATACCTCTAGCCAAATGTGCTTACAGGGCCTCATGAATACCATTTGTCAGGGAGTAGGCATGGAATGGGTAACTGCAGTGCACACCAGCATAGTAGGGGTAATGACTGCTCCTATGTCTACCTGTTATCATTCATATTTATGGAAAGAATTCCATTTTAGATATACCACTGAATTCAACACGGTAAGAGCACATTCTTTGGGGAGCCCCACATTTTGTGGCGGGTGCCAAGTTGTGTGCTCCTTGAGCATTCTCCTGTGAATTTGCTGTGTGGCCTTGGACCCATCTCTCCACCTCTCTGGGCCCCATTTCCACCCCATCTTTAAATGAGAGAGTAGTTGAACTTGAACTCCAAGGACCTTTCCAGCTCCGAAAAGCTGTGACTCATCTCCCAGTCCCCTAATGCACTATTTACGTTCCAGGGTTCTTCCCCAAAGGACTATCAGCTTCGTTGAGGGAGCAAGAGCATTGGGGCTACCGGAGCTTATGCGATTCTAGGGGTGGTTATGTTGTCCCCAGAGCCCCCTTTCCAATTATCCTGCTGAGCAAGCACCTGCTTTCTGCGAGACTCCCATTTCCCAGAGA
Organism: Rhinolophus hipposideros; assembly: GCF_964194185.1. Classification (NCBI taxonomy): domain Eukaryota; kingdom Metazoa; phylum Chordata; class Mammalia; order Chiroptera; family Rhinolophidae; genus Rhinolophus; species Rhinolophus hipposideros. The sequence goes on from NC_138057.1 coordinate 67,608,704, forward strand.
CATGACTCAGTACTTCTGACCTCCTGGCCCACTGGCCATCTTTGAGGCCAGCCTGCCTCCTAGCCATGCAGATGAGCCATTGTTCCTAGCCATTCCCCAAGTCAGGGTCAGGAGGATAGGCTGGGTTTCCAGATGAAAGAGAGATGTAGCCTTCTTCTGGGGCCTTGCATAAGTGAAAATCATCGGATGAGGTGTAAGACGGGACCACCCCATGTCTAAGTTACAGTATTTATTTGGTCATTTTTCTCATTTATCTGTTTGTTTATGTTTACATTCATTAGATGCTTCCTTTCTTGATTTGCATTTGTTTCTAATTGCCCTGAGGAGTGTGGAAATAAATGGGAACATGGTGTTCCCTGATGCTTCTCATGTGCAGTATCAGCTCGGGGAATGAGTGAGTGAATGAATGAATGACTGTCTAAGGTTCATCCTCCCCCTTGCCACCTCTGTACTTGCTGAATTCATCTTGGGTTTTGCCTCTTGTGCTGAACTTGAGTGATCTGTTTGTGTGTCTGACTCCCCCACTAGGCTGCTAGTTCTTTGAAAACAGCTTTGAGTTTTATGCATGTCTGTCCCCTCATCTTCAAGCACGAGATCTAGATAAGACTAGGTACTCAGGAAATGCATATTTAATTGATGGCAGATACGTGCACCTGGGCGAGTGTGCATACAGGCACACGCACATGCACACGCACACACATTGCTACATACAAATGAACAACACTAAGAGAAAATATTCAGGAGTCACCTCTCTGGGGCAGAGAATGTCCAGCTCAGGAACAGTAGGGCTGGGTGGCAGTAGAACCAGGGGTTCCAAATTCAACACTGGCATCCAGTTCCTAGAAATGTTTAAAAAACATCATTCAAACAAGGGAATTATTAACGCACTCAGAATCTCACATGGAGAAGAACTGAGGTAGCAGTTGTGCTTAAACATCACCCAAAGGTTATTGCTACTAATGTGAGAAAAAGAGAGAAATCATTTTCCAGTCTTAGCATTTGAAAAGAGACTTCACGGAGCAATTATTCCACTTTTGCAAGGAGGGGGCTGTCAGGAATTATGGGTGATTATCTTTTCCTAAACAAAAATCCAATTTAAAACAAAAATCATTATAAATACTAGCTCTTCGATCTACAAAGAGGAGATGAGGAAACAAAATCATCCTATTGAATTATTCATTGTAACCAATTTTATTTTAATGAAATCGACTAGGTTCCATTACTCTGGGCTTGGACATCATCTTGGTTACAAGGAGACTTCAGCTGTAACTAAATTTGCCATAATGAGATCAACTCACTGGAGAATACAGGGTCAGGGGAGGGGACGTGTGTGCAGGCTGGGTACAAGGCCAGGCAGGACGGCCTGGAGGGCAGCCCAACAAAAGTCCCCTGAATTCCCCTCTGAAAGCAAATGCTTAGAAAAATCATTCACACACCGTGCCCCCATCCTGCATACACACACACACACACACACACACACACGTGTAATTCTAAGTAAGGTTCTTTCTGGAATGGAAACTATCTCCCTTCTGACAACAGAGCAGAAGAGGAGGAAGCGTAGCCATGGTCTTCATTTCCTTGTGTAGTGATTAGAGGAGACTGGTCGTTAATTTTCACTCTGTCAGGGACCACAGTGAAGAGGTTGATGGCTTGCAAAGCACCTTCCCCCTATATAATTATACTCTCCTCCTTCCTCTCCCTCTCTCTTTCTGTCTCTGTCTCTTTTATACACACACACACACGTCAACATACATGAATGTTCCTACAGGAACAGGCCGTGTAGGTGCATGAGTGCAGAGAGTGGGAACCAAAGCAGATGGAGGGGAGTGGAGGAGAGAACCAGTGGTTCTCCAGGCCCGGAGCCACCGTACCAGGTGCTCATGTATGTCTCATGGTCATTCTTCAAGGTAAGAATCATTACCCACCTTGGAGAAACTGAGAGGTGGAGTGGCTTCCCGAAAGTCACACAGCCCCTAAGTGGAGAATCTAGGATTGGAAGGATCTCATGGAAGATGCCAGTGGGCGATTGGGAATACGTGGTCAGGTCCGTAAGTTGGAAGTAAATGAATTCCTGAAAAATATCACGGGAATCACGCAGAAAGAAACATCGGTGGCTAGATCTTAGTGTTGGTGTCACTATACAGACTCCCTGAGGTATTTAAATTCTCCTATAGCAGACTCTTGATCACTGCCATGCCTTTGAGTTTAGATTGCGCCCATTCCCTGTCTAGGTGGGCCTGTTTCCGGTCCCCTGGTGGGCACTTGGAAATCCGCGAACTTGGGCAGTGATGAAATGACTACAGCTGTTTCCATTTCCCCTTTGCAAACCAGTTTGGTCCCCTTCTGTCTTTTCCTGATGCTGTAAACTTGATACATGTCGGTGTCTGTTGCTGTTATATGCCTAGCTCTGTGCTAGAGTCTGGGGAAGACACCAAAGAAGTGAAAGACCCCACTCTGACCTGGCCAGTGAGCAAGATGTAGGCGTGAGCATTGTATCAAGAGGAGCAGCCCCGTCAGAGTCAGCTGGCAGGTTCTCACGGTCACTGCTGCGAGGAAGAAACACTCGTCGTGTTGCAGTGTGCTGGAGGAGCCTAGAAAATTGATTGAAATTTCATTTTCGATCTCATATAAACTCTCCGCTTCTAATAGTTTCCAGTCTCTCTCCTCCATGCTCCTTAAGCAAGATTTCCAAATTTGGTTAGGGCTGAGTTACTCCACCCTGAACATGGAGTGTTATATCCAAATATTATCAGAAGTATCAAAGCTTCCTGGTTGTGCAAATGGGCTGAACATCTTATAATAAGAGACATTCTTTGGATAGTTTGGCCGTGCACCTTCCGGGCCCAGCTGGAATTCAAGAAGTCCCTGAGACAGAACAAAAATGGAAATGAACTGGCAGAATCAAGTTCTCTCCCTTCTGGGAACCCCAGAAATGATTTGGTTTAAGTGCCTGAAAAGATCTCCTCTTGTTCTTGTTTTGTCTCCATGTTTTGCATTTCCCCAATGCTTTACACTGAAGGCTGCCAAAATGAGATGCAGATATTCCTCCATCCCGCCCCCACCCCCAGCATTTCTACCAAAGTCCATTTCCTCTTATCCAAGCAGGCATCTCTCTCCTGCAGTGGCCTAAGGAAGAAATAGAAACACTAAGACCATCAGAGGAATATGCAGTGCTCTCCCAGGAATTATGGACCTTCCGTCAACCAGCCAATTTATGTGGTTAATCCTTTGTGGGTAAAACTTAGACTAAGCATTTCCAGGGCAGTAGTTTCAGGGCCAAAATAAAGAAAACCTTTCTAAGAATGAGAACTATCCACAGTAGGATGGAGTGCCTTGTGATACAGGTAGCTGTCTGTCCTGAGTCCTGAGGTGGTCAGCAGTGCTGGTGGCTGGACGGCAGACTCCTGCACTCAGATGGAGGCATCGCTGCTTTCTTTGTGACCGAGTCTCTGACTTTATATTCCATCAATCCGTTATTGGTAGGTCAGTCCTTGGCCGCTTCACGAGGAGTTGCAAGGAGTTCCTTGGCCTGCCCATCATACTTGGTGCCTCTATTAAAAGGCAAATCGTAATTTGTCTTGTGTTACAGTAATTTGTGTATTGCTTCATTTGCGCAAACAGAAATATATTTATATCCTGCACTGAGGCATGTGAGTAGGGAGAGAACACAGGTGTTAATGGGGTGAAATGGGAACCATGCAGATGTGGCTTTGCTCTCCCAAATGACCCTTCTGGGAACCTCAGTTTCTTCCTCTGGAAAAAGGGAATGATAGCATCTACCTGGTGGCAAATAAGGGAGTGAATGCAGGGAGAAATCTTAGCACATTTTTTTCGTTTTTTTTTTCCCACCTATTGGGTAGCACAAATGTTAATTACCTCTTTCATTCATGTCCGCTTCCCCTCCACACCCTCAACCCGGAGCTGGTACAGGGACCCCACACAGCACAGAAGCTCAGTCAGCATTTGTTTGAGTTAAACACAGTTGTGTTAGCAAATGTTTCCTGCATACTCAGGGCTGTGCCAGGCATTTTGAGAAACTCAAGAGAAGCTCTGGCCCTTTTTGCTGCCCTCAAAGAGCTCACCGTTTCATCAGAGGGGTGTGTCCAACTAGAAATCACAGCCAAGACCCAAGAGTGTGAGATTCAGAGGGTGTCTCCCTCAGGAAGAAACCGCACTGCTATCAGCTTACTCAGCCAGCAGGGGTGAGAGCCAGCGTGTAGGGATGGAAAAGTCCTTTGCCTCCTTTCAGAAGGTTCTGGACAAATTATAAAAATAACATTTACCAAGTTTCCCCAGGCTCTGCATCCATTTTTTTTTTTTTTAATCCTACCAAATCTGCTCCAGAAAGAGGAATCACAGTTCTCACTTTACAGATTAGGACAATGAGGCTCAGAGAGGCCAGTGACTAGTTCTGGGGCTCACCAGGGGAGGGGACAGAACCACGATGCAGGCCGCTGTACACAGTAGGGCCCAGGGACAGGACGAGGCAGCTCACGGCTGCTTCAGTGACGGACCCAGGAGAATTAGCTGGGGAGCTGATGTCTCCTGCATCTTTTCATCTGTGGTATGTGTTCGAGGAACACCAGGAAAGCAGGAGCGTCCTCCCAAGTGTTTCCGCATTGTTTCTACCATGCTGCCTAACTCTCCACCTATATAGAGCCACTCTGTTTTTTAAGGTTAGGCATTGCCTGAGTCTCCAGAAAGTCATTTAAAATGTGAGTATGGAAGTATGGGAAAAACATAGGAAATGTTTTCAGTTGTCAATCCTGGAGTGTAAAAAAAAACACAAAATGCTTAGATGTTGGATGTATGGGTTATACAAGGAAAAGGAAGAAAAACACACATGGGACAATTGTAAAAGGAAGAGGCAACTTGACTCAGTCAACAGCTTTGTCACAAGCCGTGTGCTCTACACGGGAAACCTGGACAGGTCAGTCAGAGAGTCGCAAGGTGTGTGCACTGCTTGATGGCGGCTAACTGTGAGCCAGGAGGGCAGGCCCATTTATGTGAATCTTTTTCATCCTTGTGTTTAGAGGAAGGGAGCAGATACCCACCGTGCTCTCTGGACACAAGGGTAAGCAATCTTTCCACAGGTACTTGCAATGCAGTGTCAGAACTGCTGAGACAGGAGGGCCTAGAGGAGGGTCAGAGTGGTTGCTAAGCTGCAGCTAAGAGGATAAGCTGGGGGATAGCAGAGGAGTGTGCATGGAAGAACAGTCAGAGAGACAGAGAGAGAGATGGAGGGAAAGACAGCCAGCCAGAGATCCAAACAAAAGGCTAATAGGAAATAAGGGGGGAGTCAAGAGAGATGAGCTAGGAAGGTATACGGGGACGTCCTCCAGATGCTTGAAATTTAGACTTTATCCTGAGTGTGAGGGGGTGCTTCTCAGAGCTTTTAAGCGAGAGGCTAATAGGACCTGCTGTCCATTTGAGGACGAGGTGTGACATCTGTGGAATACCTCCTGTATGCTAGACCCGTACTCGGGATTTGAAGCACATCATGGAACTGAGATATTTTACTTCTCCTCTCTCATAATGAAGAAACTGAGTCTCAGGGAGATGAACCACCTCACCTGTGGTGCTCTTTCTTCTATTTTCTTTTCTTCTTCCACACTACTGGTATTGCACTGAAATCTCCTCACTCAGAAATTTGGCATGGACAAGCAATTCTGTGATGCTAGTTAGATGATATTATTTGCAAAGGGGAGAGAGAAGAATCTTGGGACTCAACGCCCAGTGCTGAGGTCACTCCTAAGGACTGTCCCTTCCCCACATGTATCTTTGCCGAAGCATGCAGCTCTTCTCACTGGTGAAATGGGACAGCATCTGCCCATGGTGGAGGAAAGAGGAGAGGGGAAGGGAACACTGAAACGTCAGAGAAGATTCCAAGCAGTTTTCCCAAATACCCAAGGGATCTGCTTTCTCCTGGTGGTTTCTGAAAATTTTTTTAAGAACACATGTGCGAGTCATCTAAGGAGACAGAACAGAAAGTCCCATGGTCCACAAAAATTTCTCCAGAAGAGTATAAAATGATGCCTGCATCAGAAAGGACTTCTCTCCCCACCCCACGCCCCCGAGCTTGTGGCTATAATCACCTGAACTTTTCATGGAACCTTGGGCTGGGAACGACTTTAAATTTATGGACTTTTTCAGGATCCCAGCAAAGGAGTCGATCAGACCCTCCTCGCAACCCTCTCATTCCCTCCCTCATTCATTCATTCGTTCATTCACCCTTTAATGTCTATGAAATGCCAGGCACAATGACTGGCCTTGGAAACTTGGAGTGAGGAGGGTTTTAAAGAGAAAAAATAAAAAAAAAAAGATTTACGATCAGATCAACCTAATTTCCAGTTCTATGGTCTACCACTTACCTTACTAGCTCTTGTCACTTTGGGAAAGCCAGTTGTCTTTGTCTGTGTCCAATTTCTTATCTATAAAATAGGAGTAGTGACATCTATTATGGCAGGTGCTTGTCAAGGATGGGACAACTGAGTCAGAAATGTCATTTTCCTTCTGATAGCAACTGAAAATATTTTAAGGAAATGCTTTTTGTGGAGTATGAAGTTTTAGCAACTGAGGGATCCAGTTAGAAACAATTGAGGGTTTTTTTGTTGTTGTTTGGTTTTTAGTTTTATTATTTTTTAAAGGAATACTCTTCGGGCCATAGAAATCTAAGCAGAGCGAGACTTTGAGAGTCCCTTGGTTTTATTTCACTTAATTAAGATTTGACTTAAACAACTTCCCTCGACCTCTCAATCCCCTATCTGTTACAAAGTGATTTTGACATTTGGATTCACAATCAATATAATCTTATTGTGAGCAGACTACGTCCAACAGGATCACTTCCAGCAGTGGGTTCGGGCTGAGATGAATAATTCCAGCACTGCCCTCCAGCAGTCTGTGTGTCCATGGAGGAAAGGGAACATGGAGATAGGTACTTCTAATAAGAAAAGACAAATGTTGGGCAACAGCTGTCACACGCGGACGAACGGAGTGACCCTTCGAGGGATGTGCATTGAGGGGGTAGCGTGAGGCTGAGTCAAAGGCTGGGCCTCGCATTTGTAGTCATGCAGGAAAAATGTATTCACGGAGCAGGAAAGGTGCCACGTGGAGCAGGGAAGGCTGGTTTGAAGAGCGAGTCTTCATTTCCTGCTTGCCAGTGGAGTCCTGACTTGCAGCCCAAGAACAAGTAAAGCTTTGTGGTTTGGGGCTGCTTCCACGAGTTCTCCACAGAGAGCAGACACGGCCCTGCCAACCCACTCCACGGCCCCTCTAGGAAGAATTCCTGGGCTCTTGTCTTCCCTCTTCTCCAAGCCTGACCCACTCTCATCTCATTGTCTTTCTTCTCCCCGTCTCCTTTCTCTTCTCTGAGATGCAGGACCAGACCCCTTCTCCCATCCTTGCCATTCACCCAGGCTCCCTGAAGACCGTGCTCCATTCTCATCTTTCATTTTCTTTTTAAAAATGATTGTTGTTTTAAGTTGGGGCACCGGCGTGTAGCCAGCATGGCTTTTGCTATGTAATTTAGTTTCATGTTCTGTACCCAGGAAACATGTGAAAAATGTAAACAGTATTCACTCTCCGAGGCTGTAAGGGACTTAGGAAGCAAGAGCCCGTGGAGCTTGCTGAGCCGGCTGCTTCCATGGCATTGAATTCTGTCCCCAAAACCACATGCTCATTTCTCTAAGTCTGAAAGTAAACTTTCTCAAGCCAGGCCCAAAAGGATGGGGTTCCGAGGGGAGTTGGGGTTTGGCTATACGCGGAATTTTGTTTTTGTTTTTGTTTGTATTTGCTTTTCAAGCCCCCTACCCCCATTCTCCGTCCCCCTTTCTTAACTTTTGAATTAGCCTGGGTGTGTTATCTATAGAACCAGACCATAAAGGGCTTTCTACCCTCTCTTCCACCCCAACTATGGGTTTCTTAAAACTCTCCAAATTCTTCAGAGAGATCCAAGTGCCAGGAGGTCCTGGATATATTTGTGCATTTTCCTTTTCCAGGGAGAGATGGACTCAGACAGGCATGTGAGAGGGACCCCTGCTGAGAGACATGCTTCTTGCCAGGGCGGTTCAACAAAGACTTCCCTGGGCTCCTGCCCACCCTGGGACCCCTTCCCAAACTGGACCCGTCTGTGCAGCTAGTGGAAGGGGATGTTTAGCCGGTGTCTGCATTTCTCTCCATCCTGGGTCGGAGGCACAGGCGTGGGGGAGACCTGGTCTGCTGGCAGGTCTCCCCCACACCTGCGCCTTCAGGAATGAGTATGTTACCTGAGCCATGCCCAGGTCTGCACTGGAGCTGCCTGGGGCAAGGGTCCAGGGAGAGAGTATCAATTCTGTGAGGTGCAAGGAAGGAGCTAACCAAACACGCCTCAGGGAGCTATGGGCGAGAGTTTAATGTTCCAGAGAAGGTAGAATTGTGGCAATGGGAAGAGCCCAGGCTCCACATCAGCTGTTCAATAGAACTTTCGGTGACCGCTGATGTTCTGTATCTGCCCTGCCCCATAGGATAACCTCTAGCCACCTCTTCCATTGAACCCTTTCAATGTGGCTCTTGAAACTAAGGAACTGAACTTTGAATTCTAATGAATTTAAATGTAAATAGCCACATGGGGGTGGTGGCTTCCTGTTGGACAGAGTTGACCGAGAAGATGTCATATCCCAGTGCTGCCTCCTCCAGTGAGATCTCAGGCAAGTTACTGAGGCTCCCTGGGCCTCAGTCTCCTTACCTGTAAACTAGGACATTTAAGTGGTCATTGTGAGGGTTCCGCGAAGCACTTGGAACAGGGCTTGATAGAGAGGAACTGGTACCTAACTTCATGCAGCTTAGTTGTTTCATCAAATCTTTATAACCAACCTGTGTAGTAGGAGTTGTGTTCCCATTTCACAGATGAGGACACCAAGTTTCACACAGGGTCCCTTACTCCAAGTGGTGGAACAAGAGTAACTCCATTTGTGTCAGCCCCACAGCCCATGCCCTTTCTACCTCTCCCAACTAAAGTTTTAAACAATTTGTCTCTCTTTCTGAGAATGAGATATGACACATTACTCTGTGATACGATGCCTTGCATCTCTGTAAGTCTGTACAGATGTTCAATGGAGAAGTTTTGCCTTTGGAATCTCTTTTCCATAATTCACAATGAATACTGTTGTCAGTGAGCTCTTGTCTGTGAAGCTTTCTGTATTGTCCCCCATGGCCTACGCAGTCCAATAGCCTTCGCAGGCAGGGCCTGCTATGAGCTGCACCAGCTGTTCTCCACAGTCCCTTGCCTTATGGGTGCGTTCCTGGCAGAATGGGCTGACGTGCAATCCCCAGACATGCCTTGGGGCTCCCATTTCTCCTGCTTGGAAGACCCATCATTCACCTCTCCACTTCTTTAAGGCTTAACTCTCCTTCAAAGTGCAGCTGAAATGGCACCTCTTTCCTGTGGCCTCCTCTGACCACCGCACCCCGTATGCAGCCCTCACTCTTCTGATATGTCATAGCCCTTCTGGAATCATCCAGTGGCCCTGAGCACAAGCTGCCTTTGAGTTTGCATTTGCCTGTGTCCATGGCTTTCCATACCAAATGGCTTGGGACAGCTAAGGATTAGGGCTCCATCTTATCCCTGTAGGTATTTCCAGTGCCTAGCCCAGGGTTGGCTACCTTCAGGATACTCAGAGAATGTTTATGGATTCGCTGGGTGATGGTGTTGTAAATAATATCTGCTGAGTGTTTTCTCCTTTATGATTGGCTTAAATATACAAATCAGCGTTTCTAAGTGATTCCCTTATGTGGACAGGATACGTTCCCTTGTTAATTCACAATAGGTGGCCAGCTTGAGTAGGGCCTTCTTAAGGCCCCTTTTTCTTCCCCAAAATTACAACTGAGGCAGCTGCCACGTGTGAGTCGGGAGGAGAGGTCCTGAAAGCCCATCCTGAGCCCCAGCCTCGAATTCTTTTTGCTCCTCTCTGCCTCCATGGCCGTCTACCGCTCCGGAATGGTAGCTGCACAAGGACGGCGTTTTGTTGTTTTCCCGTGTTCACTGCCGTATGTGTTTCAGGATCAAGAACCGAGTCTGGCACATAATAGGCATGTGAGAAATATTTATGACTAAATCTGCACTTTGCTCTGTTAGCAGCTTTGCACAAAAAGTAGGAAACAACTTCTGGAAGTTGAATAAAGGTTTTACCCCTTTGCCTCTTATTATTCTGGGAATGATTAGGGTCTGGGTGGTGTCCCTGTGACTAGATTCCTACAGAGATTGCTGGGAACCTAAAGGGCTGTCTTTCTGGCTTGAGAGTGTGGTTCACCTTCAGAGAGGTCTCCCAAAGAGAAGCCCAGCCAAGGAGGGTATAAAAAGCAAGGGAAAGCAAGAAGGGGAGGAAGGAGAGGTGGAGGGAGAAGAGGAATACAGAATTTAGGGAGAGAGGTAAAGCAATGACTAAACAATAATACATGACAAAATGACTGCAATCACAAGAGTTGACAATAAAGAGCCATGGAATGGCCAGCCTATCAAAGTCATTACATCACAGCTCTCCCCAGAGTTTCACACTGTTTTAGCACATTTACACCTGCTAGCCACCCTATAAGGCAGCGACTAACTTTCAGTGGTTTACAGAGGAATCAATTGAGAGTCACAAAGGTTAAGTAACTTATCCAAGTTTTTACAGCTGTCCCAGGGGTGGGGCTAGGAAATCTAGAATTTGAACCCATGACTGCCTTCCTCTGGAGCCAGGAAGAAAGAAGGAGGGAGGAAGGAAGGAGGGAAATGTTAATTGTGTGTTTCTGGTGTGTCTCAGCATAGTTTTAATCTTGCTATCAGCCCTCCAAAGTAGGTACCATCCCCTCATTTGCAATGGAGGAATCTAGGCTTCCTGAAGGGTGCAAGGTCATGCTGTCAGTAACTGGCAGCCGCTGAGATTGCAGCCCACATCCCTTTGACTGTAATTAAATGTATGTGGCTTCCACTGCTCCAAGGAAGATTCAGGAAGGTGGCAGGTGATTGTTGAAGGGTCCATATTGCAGATTCAGATCTTGCTGCAGTTGTTCCCAGGGACCTCATCTCAGAACAGCTGCTTAAACACCCTTCTTTTGTGCAGATATGGGCTGCCTTGGCCAAGGGCGCCACTGGGGGAAAGCATCACTCTGGACAGTCTCTGTCCTTCTCAGGAATCTGCTGCTGAGGTGGTGGACATGTAAGTCAGCAGTGTGGATTGAACATTTGGGGGGCAAATCCCCCACTTTGCATATCACGATCACAACCTCTACTTCTGACTTTTTTTTCTGGGGGGGGGCGGGGAGCCAGGCCAAAGAGAAATATCCCCCTTGTCCTTAAGAATGAGAGTCCTTGTTTGAGCTGCAAGGTCAGCAGGATACTGTTAAAAGCAGAAGCAATCTGTGTCCTCTTGTCCCTTGCATATATCAGTGCATTGCACATTTTGGAGCCTCTTCCTAGAAGAAATCAAGGTGGATGCTGCTTTGGCAAGAGCACCAGCTGCTCTTCAAAAGCAAAGAGGAGAAAGGCGGTCACTCCGTGGTTTTCAGCCGTGGCTCACTCAGGTTGAAGGCGCGGATCAGAGACCCTGAGACCTGCGGCTATACCCAGGGAAGTGCACACTGCATCATCATCTGAGAGTGAGTGGAGTTCCCTGCAGGTCATGCAACGCATCCTTCATCTTGGACACAACTTGGAATGCACGGATCTGAATTAGGAAAGCTGGAGAAAGGCAGAGCAGGAGAAGGGAGGGGAAAAAAAAGAAAGCCTGGAAGTTCCTAGTTTTATGAACTTGAGAAAGTCTTGTTCTTTTAACACAGAGATGTTTTTAAGTGAAAAATCACTCCTCTGACCTTTCTTCAATAGGCCAGTGAAGTCGAGAATGCCATTACCCACTGCTCAACGATTCCCAACCAAGGGTTTCGGTGACCAGGCGCAAAGCTTGGATGTGGTCACCGCTTCCTGATTAACCCATAAACATCTCAGGGCTCCCCGAGAAAGGCCAAGACGAGGTCTGAGCTGAGTGGTTGAGATTTCCATGTTTTAGTACTTTGCTCCAGAGTTGGCTGTGTTTCCCAATTCTATTCTAGAGCCAGTAGACCAGTCTTTGGGGTTCAAACGAACTGGATTTGTGTGCTGGGTCTTTTTTATATGTGATTCTGTACTCAGGCAGCTGTGGGGTGCTGGATTCAGAGCAGACAGCATTGCCTGGTCCTGTTCTAGAATCATGGTATCAACATTTTAGTCTAGAACTGGAAGTATTTCAGTGTTCAACATACTTCCCTAGAACCGGCAATGCCTCTGGGCTCTGAAATAAAAACCGTGATGCTTCAGGATTCATATCTGGAGCTGGCAATGCCTCAGGATTTCCATCTCATACTGGCTGTAGCTCTGTGTTCTGATCTAGAGTTGAGAGAATGTTTTGGTTGAAGCTAGCAGCGCCCTTTTGATCTGATCCACAGTGTACACAGCTTTTATGTCCTGATCTAGAATTTGTGAAATTTCATTAATTGCTTTCAGTATAAATGTTTAAAAACAGAGAGATTTGGAAACCCAGAAAGTTAGCGATGTGTTTTTAAAAAACAATCTGCTCAGAAATCTGTTTGCAGCAAGATTTCGCGTTTCGAACTTTATCCTTCATGCTTCTGCTATTGACATCATCTGGGAAACTAGGTTTGTCATGGCTCAGCTGTGGCCCAGTTTCTCCCCTTCTCGTGCCTTTTATTTTTTTCTTTCCTCCAGCCCCTGCTCTCCAGAGCCCACGTGACATTAAGCCTTCGCATTTCAGACCTGCTCCTCACACATAGATTGCCTAGGCAATATCCTCCTCCATGCTCCTCCCTCAGCCTGCGTGTACCTCGAACACAGAACCTACCCCGTTGTTCTATGACTGTGTTTGCTAGCATAATCTCTTACTCTCCACCCAACCCCTTTATGGGTTTGAGAACTCTTCAGGAGAATGGATTTTACCTTTATTGCCTTTCCCCCCCTCTGGGATCCATTTTCTCATGTAGACCATGGGGAACAAAGAAACTAACATATAATAAATGCGATGTAGGTGTATACTGAATGAATGAATGCATGACTTGATGAATGAATGAGAGAGAAATGCAAGAGAAACGTTTGAGCTTTGGCTGGAAAAGACATCTGAGTCTTCTGAAAAAAGAAACAAAACACTGAAATCTCTGGGAGTCCCGAGACCTCTGCCTCTTACCCCTTAAGAGTTTCAAGAGGGTCCCACAACCCACTCTCCTACGCCCATCAGCATCTCATGGCTGGAGAAGGCACATGTGCCGTGAAGTCACCCACGGACCATCTGGCTGGAGATCCCGTGTCCCTCCTCTGCTACAGGAGATTACGTAAGCTGGACAGCAGCCTCCAGATGTTAGCAGTTTCTGCTCATTTTTTCCCCTCCCTTTTCAACAACAATAATAATAATTAAAACAAACACAGGCCTCATCCCTTACCGGCACCCCTGAAATTACAAACAGGTGGGCCCACATGCCCTCCCCTCCAAAGGCCTCCTGGTTTCTAAGCAGAGCAGCCGGCCCTCGGCAAGTCCTGCCCTCAGCTAAACCAGAGAGCCAGGCCAGCTGCCCTCTGGATGGGGCCACAGGCCCCAGAAAGGGAACATGGCCGTGTCATGAGAAGTCCCTGCACTGGGTTTTCCCTCTCCCCGGCTCCCACCCCCAAAGCCTTGGCCTCCAACTTAAATGGGTGTATTTGGGAGGACTAGGTGGCTTAAGAGATTAGTAATGAGATCCCGAGTCTTTCACTGCTGGGTCAGGAGTTCAGAGGCGGGCCTGGGTGCCTAGTGAATGGCATAATTACAGACACTGGAGCAGGCCTGCGGAGGGCCCATGTGAAATGAGCCGGGCCAGGCCTTCCAAGGGAGGGGTTGTCAGCAGCACAAAAGCCTACTGCCACATCCGACACTAATCACTCTCCCTTGTTAGAGGATTTACTAGCTGGAGGAGCCCCAGCCCCCTGCCTAGGGCTTCCTCAAACGAGGCGTCTGGGTTTCGGTGATGCCCACTGGCTGGCCCTACTGTCTGTCTGTAAGATGGGGAGAGGCTGCTGACCTCATAGGGTAGAGTTGTGAGAACTCACATTTCATCCAATGTCAATGGGTGACCGGTGTCATTATTTTAGTTATTGCTACCACTGCTATGGTGATTTTTTTCTTCCCCTCCCTTGGCCTCAGTTTCTCTGTCTGGAATTGTAATGTGACACCCCATCCCCTTCCCAATGACTTGAAGGTGGAGCTAAACAGAGGTGAAAGCAGCTGGGCGCTATCCTCACCATCCTCATTGTGACCACAATTTACATGGCGCGGGCCTCAGTGGCCCCATCTGTAGAATAGGAGACTGAGCCAGACTGGACCAGCCTTGACCGACGTGGCTTTGGCACACTGCTTACCTCTCTGAACCTTAGGCCCTTCCCCTGTAGAGGAAGTCAGGATGGTGCTACCCACCTCACAAGAATGTGAGCGTTTGCACTTGGAGCACAGTTGCTGACATGATGGCACAGAAAATACTTTGGCTTTGCTTCCAACCATGGGTGATTTGTCAGTCCTCTTGCATCAACAGTTCCTTTGAAGAGGGTCGGGACATCCCATTGTTGTGCCCTAGAAATCCTGAGCCTCTGTCTGTGGAATTAAGCAATTGAATGAGCAATCCTCAAGAATCAATCCTAAGATTCCGAAAAACTCTTAAGAAATTTCGTTTCCCCACCTGGAAAAAGTGTTAATGTGCGGAATGAGTATCTTGAATGATGCCTTTGTTCCTTCCCCCCTGACTGGGTAGGTCTGTTCTGCATGATCATTTGAGCAGGCCCCGGGTGGCCACCTCAAACCCCAGGAAGACAGAGGGGAGGAGGTGCAGGCCGGGAGGACCTTAGACCCCTAAGGAGTGTGAGATGCTGAATGTGTTAGGGACAGACCCCAGGAGCTATGAGGTGCTCATCACCCCAGGGCTGAGCCCTGAGGCTGGAGGCCATCCAATGCCAAGTTATCTTATCTGGAAGTTTCTCCGTGGTGGAGGCCGTGAGATCATGCTGGTATTTCTAGAACTGTGGATGGGAGGAAAGGAAGCATCGCTCAGCTTTCCACACTGGCCCTATACACAGGAAATGCTTGTTTGCTTGATTGTCTGTCTATGCCAAATAATAAATCCTGAAATTGAAAGAAAGGCAATCCACTCCTTCCTCGTCCTACGTCTATCTCTTTAAGGCGGGCATCAAAGGGGAAAACGGCTCTGGAGACCTGGGGAAAGTGATAATTGTTTCTAATGGTCGATAAAAGAAAGCCTGGCTTTTATTTTTCTCTCTCTCTCTCTCTCTTTCTCTCTCTCTCTCTCTCTCTCTCTCTCTCTCTCTCTCTCTCTCTCTCTCTCTCACTGCTATTAAGTGTGTAAAAAGGAGGGTGGAGGGGGGAATTGAAAGTGTGTATGTGTGTGCATGTGTATGTGTTGCGTATCTTTGAACCCTCAGCTGCCCTTTTAATGTTCTACGTTCAGGAGGTCAGTTTGGAATAAGGCACATAGGAAAGAGGTCAGGGTGGGCCTAGGAGTGGGGAGAAGGATGACCCATGTGGGAGAGGATCCCGGCGCTCTGCAGCCAGTGGGAGTGGAACATGTGGGTTGCCTGTGTTTGTATATGCATGAATAGAAATAAGGCATGGGGGGCACTTGTTAGAAAGCCTGGTATATAGTAAAGGATCAGTAACACTTATTGTTGGTAGTTCATTCTTTTATTCAACTGATATTTGCTTAGTGAGTACCTTAGGTCTTCCTCTGCTCTTAATACTGAAGATCTAACAAGACCCCGCTCTTGCCCTCAGTGAGCTAACAGTGAAGTTCAAGGATTGCAAGTTGGTTCCTCTCCTGAGCCAATGCTGACCAATTGTGAGTGGTTCACGGTAGCCTTTTATTGAGATGGACTCACGTTTTACAGAGTGTGCACTGTCTGATCCATGATATCTGTCCTGGGCAAGACATAGGGGAATGGCAGCATTGATGCCAGGCGTCCCCTCAACTGGTCCAGTGGGCTCAAGGGCCATTTCACTTCTTTGTGCTGTCAGCCTCCGTTTCTCATCTGGGAAGTAGAGGTAATGGTAACACTTTTCTCATAGGATGGCTTTAAGGATGAAATGAAATAATGGAATCGAACAGGCTCTGGAGTGCATACACTAATGAGAAATCACTGTGAATGCCACTTATTGGTGTCGTCCTCATATTTACTACATAGCAAGTCCACGTGAGCCTGGGTAGTAGATGGGTCTGGCTGTAACGCCTGCTAGTTAGTACTCGTGCGTGAACTCTGGGTCTCCTGGCACCAACCCTGTAGCACTTGTCATCTCTGTACATTGGGCTCAGCCTATGGAGACCTGGTCTTCTGGGTCAGATACATCTCCCTGGACCACATGTGTCCACCTTGGAAAAGCCATGTCAGTTCAACACAGGCAATGTGCGCTCATCCCTGCCCAGTGACCTGCACTAGACACCAATGAACAGGAGAGATAAATCAGACATAAACCCTGTTCTAGTAGCTCATGCACAGAGACAGATGGACAGACAAGAAACCACAAGGCAAACACATTGCACAAAGGGTATGACCAAGAGTTACCAGAAAGTCCAGTCACGGGGTGGGAAGAGAACGGACTTTGAGTCGGGCCACTTGGCTTTGACTCCTAAGCCATGAGGGAGTGACCAAGGCCTTCCAAAACCTCAGAGTCCTTATCTCTAAAGTGGGGACACAACTGTTTATTTCTCAGGGTTATTATGAGGGCCAGATGACATCATATGCGAGACGCATCCTTATTGGTAAGCTGTCTTTGAGAGTCGGTGCCCTTTCCCTCCTCCATGGGAGCTCTGAGGAGGAAGTTACATGTTCTGTAAGGAACAGTCAAGCTGGCTTTACAGCGGTGACTTTACGTTACCTGGGGCACTCTGTGTCCCTGCCTCCCTAGGCCCCTCACAGCCAGGGTCTGATGCGCTACCTCCAGCAGACTTTCCCTCCTGCATTCAGTCATCAGATCAAGAAACTGGGCCCTGTTTGCAACCTTGTAATTCTTGCAAAAATAAGTTGGCATTGGTCCTGCAAAGCTGAGGTTTAAATGTGTGGCCTAAGTAGAAATATTGGGAAACACGGCCTGGTGTGCATGCACGTGTGTGCGTGTGCGTTTATGTGTATTGTTACTGTCAGCCTGAGCCCCCACCCTCCCCCTTCCTTATTCCTTTTCCTCTTTTTCTCTATGAGGCTTGTTCCCAAGTCCCTTTTGGGTCGAAAGAGGAAATTGGAGAGGATGGGCTAAAGGTTTGACAAGCACTTCCTCCCTCCTGTGATTGACAAAAAGGCATGTAAATCTGTAAAAGCGATTCAATAGAAACCTCATGGCATCTCCCCCGTGTGGGAAAACACCCGAACCTGAGCTCTCCCTGTTCTCCCTCCGTCTCCTCGCCTTTGTGTACATCGTGTGTGGGTGGAAGATAAACTGGATTTAAAAAACTCTTTGAAAGCAAGACATCGTTAACTCCTCTAATTGAAAGCAGTCTTCGGCAAAGGAGGGGGTTTGGAGGTGGGAACTGGATGTTTGGCAGGCAGCGTGTGGAGTGCATGAAAATCCCCAAGTTCTGGGGCCACAGAGGTCTCTGCTCTGTCAGCCTGGGCAACCCCAGGCACCACCATGCATCCTGGCCTATCCCAGAGGAGCTTGCAGTGTACCTTCAAGCCTGTCTTTCTTCTCCCCACTGGGCTCTCTTCCCATCTGTGTATCAGATACTATGGCTGGAATCACATCTCTGAGGACCATCCCAACTCAAACATCCATTGTGCGCAAAGCTATGGGGGAAGAGCTTTCAGCTCTTTTGCAGCCATACGCACATGAAGAAAGAAAGAATAATAAAGAATAAATAAATAAATAAATAAATAAAGCTAGAAAAAGAAAACAAAACACAAAACGGAAAACCCATTGCTGGGATGGATGCAGTGAACTTTTGTGTTATTCCTCCAGTTGTCTTAGAATGAAAAGCTGGCTGTGAAATTAGCCTCCACCTCAGAGTGTCGGAGACATGGGATCCATGAGTCCACTCAGGGGCCAACAGGATAATCACTTCATTGCAGAGTCAACGTTTTCTGCAGCAGAAGTTGCTAGGAAGAGGCTAGAAATCAAAAACTGGCAGAATGCTGGAACAGAAAAGCCCTCTGGGGATTCACCTTGCTTTATCCTTCTACAAGTGGGAAGGATGGATGTCAGAGGAAGTGGGTGACTGAGTCAGTCCTAGGAGGCAGGTCCCTTGCTGGCCATCCCGAGCTTTGGCGACCACATCACCCTGCCCAGGGCGGACCTATAAGGGCCTGCTTTAGTCTGCTGAAGTAGTGTCTATTCAGGAACCCAGGAGAAGGTAACAAGGAGAAATCCCCAGTCCATCCTCCATAACAACCCTGAAAGATAGGTAGGCAGGCCATTTTCAAGCTAGCCTCAAGGATGAAGAGTGTGGCTGAGTTTGTACGTGGATTGGAATCCTGGTACTACTAACTAGTTGTGTGAGCTTAGGCAAATTACTGGGCCTCAATGCCCTTATCCATAAAATGGGTATAATAGTACCACCCTCACAGAGTTGTCATGAGTATTTCATGCATGACTGAGTACATACAGAGTCCTATAACAGTGCCCAGAATACAACAGACACTCTCTATATGCAGCTGCTGCTGTTATTGTTCACTGGGCACCTATTGTGTCCTGTATGCTGGGTAATCTGCTAGGATTTATTTGAAGATAAACATGGTTCTCACCTTGGAAATCTTCAGAGTTTAAAGGGACAAGACTGGACTCTAAACAACTCTAATCCAACTTGACAAGTGCTATAACCAAGGTATATATAAAGAACTATGTGGAGACATAAGAGAGAGCAATTAATTCTGCTTGGGGGTGAGTAAAGGCTTTCAGAGGAGGGGTGATATTTGAGACTGGCTTTGAAGTATGTGTAGTGTTTCACAAAGAGGTCAGTCCAACGCATTGGAGGGGTGTTGCGGGGTGCAGGGAAAAGTCCGGCCATACGCATCAGGGTAGCAGAGTCCCCAGCATGTAGGAGAAAGAGTTGTCTAGTTTGAGAAGGGAGCACCACTATATATATATGTGGACACCTGCTTGCTGCTCGTGGAGGAGAAACAGCTGGTGGTGAAGCCAAGGGAATGGCTGAGACCAGCTCTGTCTAGGAAACTTTCTACCTTGTGGTCCATGGGCAGCCATGGAGGGAGTGATAAGTAGCAGGGTGATACGATTAGTTTTTCACTTTGGAAAGTTCATGATGGGGTCCTTTGGAGCAGGGAGAGCATGTGCAACAATTGGAGGCAAATTGCTTGTGGCAATTGGTGCCCTCTGTTCCATCAGAGAAAGTGGAAGTTTCGAGCAAGAAACGCAGAAATCGTGGTACTTTGAGATAGACTACACAGAACATGGAATCAGAGGGATCAAGCTCCAATTTCTGGCTTTCATGCGCAGCTACATATATGAC
Source organism: Rhinolophus hipposideros (assembly GCF_964194185.1). Lineage (NCBI taxonomy): Eukaryota > Metazoa > Chordata > Mammalia > Chiroptera > Rhinolophidae > Rhinolophus > Rhinolophus hipposideros. The sequence continues at coordinate 67,628,192 of NC_138057.1, forward strand.
CTTGAAGGAGTTATTTAAAGCCTCTATGCCTCATTTACTCATCAGAAAAAATGGGATGATTAGTCCAACCTCACAGAGTAATTGTGAAGATTAAATGGTATTGTGACCGTGAGACCCTTGGTATTATTGTGAGGCCCCCAGTATTATTGCTGTGGGTGTCCTTAGAGGGCACTGGGGGCACTTAGAGGTCATTCAGTACAGCTGCCACATTTCACAGATGAGGGAATTGAGGGTGGGAGCGATGTCCAGCTAATAAGTGACACAGCCAGAACTTACCCAGGTTTCCTATGGGTGGTATTTGAAGTAAGCACAGGTATATCTGAAGATGATGGGAAGTCTAAGGGATTGTCCTAAAGATAAGAAGCTCCCCTCAAGGCCAATGAGGAAAATGGTTGCTTGCCTCTTGGATCCTAGAGATGCTAAGATGGTGGTGAGAGGCAGTGACCTGTTTGGCTTCCATCAAAGACCTCGGTCTGGACCTCCTGGAGAAGGGAGAGGCACGGGCAGCAGAATTCCTGTCTGCTGATTTGTGCCATGAATTCTTGGGGGAAGAGGCAGAAATCTCACTGGAGATGGTTCTACCCAACAAAGGTACTGTGTTTCCCCGAAACTAAGACCTAAGCGGAAAATAAGCCCTAGCATGATTTTTTCAGGATGATATCCCCTGAGCATAACTCCTGATGCGTCTTTTGGAGCAAAAATTCATATAAGACCCAGTCTTATTTTCGGGGAAACATGGTAGATTGAGAGGGTGCAGAACATAGGTGAGGAAAGGACATCAGGGTTGGCATTTGCGTAACAATTTGGCCACTTACTTGCTGTGTTATATTGTGCAGGACACCTACATCCCTTGACCACTGAAAAAGGAATTGTCTCACTAGGGAATCTATTCAAGTTCCCGGAAAGAGTAGGAGCAAGTGCAGTGTAGCCAGACATCTCCCCTTGGCTGTTGGGAAGAGCTTTCCGAAGGTAAATTGGGCCGTCTATAAACGGAAGTGAGTTCTCTGTCCATAAAGCAATCAAGAAGATGCTGGATATTCCCTCCCCCAACGCTGACAAGGTCTAAGTGAGAGGGCTTGCCAGCCCAACCACTCTGCTCTTTGCCTGGGAACATTATATGAATTTCCCTTTTCCCTTTCACTAGATCATTTATTTATGAGTGTATTTATTCATTCAGTGAACACCAATATTTTGGTCATTCAAAGTCATATTTATTTTATTTCACTTTATTGTTATAAAATGCTTAAGAGATCTACCTTTGTAACAAGCTTATATGTGTATAATGCCTGTTGATTATCGGTACAATATTGTGTAACGGATCTCTAGAATTTAATCAGATTGTCTAATTGAAGCTTCACGCCCATTGCTTAGCACCTCCCTTTTCCCCTCCCTCCAGCCTATGGAAACCACTATTCCACTCTTTGATTCTATGAATTTGGCTAGTTTAGCCACCTCATCTAAAGGGAATCATGAAGTTTTTGTCCTTTGGTGACTGCCTTATTTTACTTAGCATAATGTCCCCCCAGGTTCATCCATATTGCTTCATCTGGCAGGGTTTCTTACTTTTTGTAAGGCAGAATAATATTCCATTGTGTGTATATACCACGTTTTGTTTATCCACTAATTTGTTGATGGACGTTTAGGTTGTTTTTCATATCTTGGCCATTGCGATTGATGATGCAATGGACATATAAGTGGGCAAGACAGAAAGATAGGCTTCAGCTGTAGGAAACCTCCCCTTTCTCTCTCTCGGGGAATCTGAAGCCTAGAGGTAGCAGATGCTTCTAGAGCTCCTTTGATGTGTGCCATAAGACAGTGCGTGATGTGAAGGAAGGCATCAGATCTTGTTCATACCAAAAAAAGTAAAAAGTTTACTGTATTCAACCCCTTGACATCACTGGGCTTGGGGGGCTGGGCAGGACCCTTGGCAACATCAGAAGGATTTGTGTGTACAAGCGTAGGGAGTCTAAGGGAGAACAGAATAGTTCTGAACGAGGTTTAAGAGAGGCACAGATTGGAAGGAGAAGAAAGTTGGGAGAAATTGGGAACCTCACTGGAACCAATGACACTGAAGAAACTGGAGAAAAGGAGATGATGAGTGAAGAGGAATTTGGGGTGATGGTGCGAGAGCTGGGGTCTGCCTGGAGTGTGCAATGTGATTCTCTTGTTCTCCCTCAAAATGTTCAGTAAAACCCACTTTGCTCAGGAATGCCTTATGGAGTTGGATTTGCTTTTTTGGAAGGTGCAACAAAGAGGGTGGATGAAAACAGAGCATCGCCTTAGAATTAGTCAGCTGGGCATCACACTTGTATTTTTAGTGGCCAACCTTGGGGCCATGGGCAAGGCATTTGCCTTTTTCGCCCAGGGTTTGGAGCCCCGTGTGCCTTCAGCTCTCAATGAATGACTGCTGAATGAGCAAATTCATGCAAGGTCTGTAAAAGCAGGAGGTATGTGAGTGTTTGTTCCCTGCAGCCTCCCCTACCTCCCCAGGAACATAGATGGTTTTAAGATCAACCGGGACTTTGGGCAACGGTTCAGCTGAATTTGTTTGTTCCTCTCTGATCTGCTTTGACTGTCCCTGGTCAGGATCCCAGCCAGCTTGAAACAAACACAAAACTAAACAGGAAAACAGAAGAGTAAAATAACAGCAGTATGTTCTTCTAAAGCCCTGTCTAGTGCTGATAGGGCTGACGAGATAAGAGGAAGTTGTATTTAAGCCATAAGAGTGCTTTGTTCATTTTGGAGACTTCTCTGACTGTGAGTGCTTTAGATGCAGAGATAAGCCCCCCACTCCCGCCCTCCAGAGATGTCCTCCACCACACTCTGCTGGGGGACAGGCAGCTAAGAACACAAGAGGCAAGAATTCCAAAATGATACATGTCGAATTGCTGGCCTGGATTTCAAATGCCATAGATAGTTTATGCAAAGTCTCGCACTGTTGTAAAATGTAACACAATCCACTGGCAGATCTGCCTGAGCTCGGTCCCAGTTGTTGTTGAGAAAAATAAATAAACTTGAAAACGTCTTCCAGCCCATTAAAGTTACTGTGTTTTACCCATAGTCTCCTGGGTATTAGGCTTCTAGTGTTTTGAATAACTGAAGCCATCACCTAGTTCCTGGCCAATGCCATGGTTGATTCTTGGCAACTTTACTCTCCTTAAGAAGTTACCTGCGACATTCAGGAAACTCATACTGTATTCCCAGGACCCACTGATGCCTTAGGATGGGGTGGGGGGGGGGGCAGGGAACTTTGACAATGAAGGAGTTTCAATACGTTTCAATGTTTTTAAAACAGTGAAGCTCTTTTCTTAAATGAAACATTACCAGGCAGCTCGATATATAAAACAGATGACGCTCAGATGACACTCTGGTTGAAACAGTGGAGCAGAAACTAAGCAGATTTTCCCACATTTGGACTTCTCAGGCTGACACCTCCAAGGAACCGTAGGAATCCGTAGGTGACCCCATCCTATAACCCAATGTAACATTCAAATGTGAACGATAAGCCAAGGTCCAAAGAGGCGAGATAACTAGTCCGCAACTGCACGTCACATTTTCAGGGAGCTCGCACCTGACCCAGGTCTCCTTCACCCAAAGCCAGCTCGCCATTGCAGAACTCTTGAGTTTACCATGTATGATTCTCCAAAGTTGGTTAAGCGACTTTCTTCCTTTATTTGAGGTTCCAAGAGTGAATTGACGAAGATGTTAACATTATGAAAATTGGACGGAGGGCCTCGGAAACTCCCAGTATTACCTTTGTAACTTTTCTGTAAATAATAATTACTCCAAAACAAAAAGTTTAAAAGATAAAGAAAAAAAAGCAGTGATGCTTGCAATTGTACATTACAATGCGGTAATGGGTTTTATCTTGACTGTGATTAGTGAATTTGATGTATAAGTTTTCCACTCCATTTTTAATTCTTTGACTCTCATCTATATGAATCTCTGCATATAGCCTTGCTTTGCATGATTTTTATAAATGACATCATAATGTATTTATCCACTGACATCGTGTTCTTTTAAATTCACTCAGTGTTATTATGTGTTTGCAATCTCTACATGATGACATCTGTGAACTCACAAGTAGGGCTTCCCTCCTGTTTGGCCAGGACCCGTACTGAACAGGTGTTAAATATTATTAGTATCATCCCTGTTTAGCAGTCTCATTCAGTTTTCTTAATATTCTTCTGTTTCTTGAATCCCATCATGTGAATATGTCGTATTTTATGCATTCCCTTCCCCAACAGATGAACATGAAACCTATTCCCAATCTTTTGCTATGACAAATGTTGCCGGAATGGATGTGTTTGATCCTTGAACACCTTGATTCTCTCTAGGTCAGCCTTACTTTTTCAGATAAGTAGACTGAGACCTGCAGATGTAGAATGACAGGCCCAAATTCACAGGGAAGTTTTCAGAGAGGGCCACACTAGAACTCAGAGGAAAGTCACTAATTTGGAATGACCTGCAAAAGTTCTGACCCATCTCAAGAACACCTCAGCTTTTCCTATCTTTTTTCATCATAGTGCTTTTCTGTTCTACAGTTTACAGTTATGTATGCATATGTGATTACTTGATGAATATTTGCACACATTGTCACTCTGACATCCTCAGCATACGTCTTACCCTCCACCTTGTCTCAGAGTGCTTGACAATTAGCCGTCACTCAATGAATATTATTTGAGTAAATGAATGAACCAATGAATGAAATGACATTTGAATACACAAGAAACCCCCAAATTTGAAGAATTCTACTTGTCTATACATGCTTTGTGTTTCTTTGAAAAACACTTGGTTTATCTATCACTGAGAATGAATTTGTGTGTGTATGTGTTTGTGTATATATGCACGTATGTTTATATTATATATATAAACATATATATATGGAGTGGTGGAGCTGATTTTCTTTGGGGGGCGGCAAATGCTCATACTACCTTATATTTTTCTCTGTCATTAATATAGCTCTGAGCACAATTTACAGATTTGTTCTAAAGTGCACTGTTTGATATTCAAGAGTTTATGAGATCCAACCCGTCAGCCAGTGTTTTCTGCCACTTTCCCCAAACTCTAATACCAGGCAGCTTATCACAACTTAACCATTCTGGGTTTTTGTTTTCCTCTGAACCTCTGCTTCCATGCCCTCTACCTGTAATGCCCTTCCCCTTATTCCTACCCTGTTCTTCCATACCCAACTCAACTGTCAACTCCTCTAGGATTTGTCCCCATGAGAATTAGTCTGTCACCTCTCCCACCAAAACATCTTATCTGTTATTTCCTTAATAGCAGTGAAGATTTCCTCTTTTACATCAGAATGTGGGCCCCTGGAATAGACTCTTATCTCTTCATCCCTGTTTCTTCCTGCGGTGCCAAGAACATAATACGTGGATCGTAATCGTTTATCAATTTGAATTTAATTCAACCTCTGAGACCCTCTACAACATGTGTGTTTCTTTATCTCTTCCCAGGTGTGTCGAACCAAGGTGATTGATCTCAGTGAAGGCATTTCCCAGCATGCCTGGTATCCTTGCACCATCAGCTACCCATACTCCCAGCTGGCTCAGACCACTTTCTGGCTCCGGGTAAGCCAAAGCTTTAAGAGCCTTAGACTCTCTAGCAATGGTCCCCACAGAGGACCCTTTCCCTAGATGGTTTGTCTACCCACTGAAGGCGTTAATTGTAAGGATAGGGAACAAAACACTTAGCGGTGGGATGCTTTCTGAAATGAAATCCCTTATTGCTTGTAAAATACCCCCCATTCATTCTTGTTTTGGCAAAGAGTTTGAATACCTTTGTCTTCCCACAACGTCCCGTTCATTGTTCAAGGCCTTTTAAAATTGTCTTCTCTTCCTTGAAGTCTTTACTGATCCCCACAGAACAAAGTGACTTGTCTTTCCCCTCTAGTCCTGTATATGTTTGATTATCTGTTAGATGGCACTCGTCACATGATATTACATAGCTGTCTAGGAGCCCATCTTCCTGACTCAGAATTGTGGATTGTACTGAGTTTTGACTTGTACGTCACTGCCCTACTTTGAACTCCATAGTCTGCAGAAATGCAAGGGCTGTGTCTTATCCAGCTTTGTTTTCTTCGATGCCTAGTAATAAGTACCATTTTTGTGTGGTTTTTGTAGGTGCCACACACTTTACTCCTCTTATCTTCCTGACTCTCACAGTAACCCGGTGATGTAGGTATTTACTTAATCTACCACTTAGAGGTGAGGGAATGTAGGCCCAGAGTAACACAGCCACCGGGGAATCACACAGGAGCATCTTGGAAGGAGCAAAGCCAACACTGGAAGAAGAGTTTCTGACCTCAGAGCCTGTGCTCTTCACTGTGAGGTTTCACTACCTCCCTTTTTCCGTCATAGGCCCCTGATGAGTAGTCCAATTCCTAAAATAGAAGATTCTCCTTGAAACCCCCACCCTGGGGTTACTTCCCCACCGTGTGACAGAGGGCATGAGTGACCCTCTTATGTCATGTGCTTTTCAGGCATACTTTTCTCAGCCAATGGTTGCTGCAGCTGTCATTGTCCACCTGGTGACTGATGGGACCTATTATGGGGACCAAAAGCAGGAAACCATCAGTGTCCAGCTGCTCGATACCAAAGATCAGAGCCACGATCTAGGTAAGCATAACCCCTTGGGGCTGACTTGCTCTTGGTACCCGTTTCCACATCTGCCCACGGGCAGCTGTGAGGATGAGCCTTTCCTTCCCCATTCCTCCTTGTTCTCCTGGTGGCATTCTGATTGTCTTCCGATCAGGATGTGTTTGTATAACTAGAAAAGCCTCCCTTTCATAGTTCCCTTCTGCCAGACACGTTTCACCTCAAGCATGCCATCTGATCCTGAAAAGACCCTGGGAAGGAGAATGAGCATAGGCCATTTCCCGCTGTATGTATCAGCACCTGAGAGCCAAAGAGAAGCCCTGAGAGACTCCAGGTTACATGGCAATAGCCAGCGAGAGGGTAGAGTAGCCAGGTTTTCAGAATAGTAGCCCCCTGCTCTTACCCTATAGCCAAAGGTGCCTATGAATGCCCCCAAAGGGCCAACTGTGTGTCCAGCACAAGCTCCAGATTGTAGGAAGAAGAAATGGTTGGATTCAGAGGCAGGAAGGCAGGTGAGGAATCAGCTGTCCTAGCATAAGACACAGAGGGAAGACGAGGGCTGGAGCTGTCACATGTACCGCCCCACCTCTGCATACCCGCCTGAGCCATGGTACACAGGGGGGAGCCCAGCTGCAGCACTGATCGCCAAGGTTTGAATCCCATTCCAGCCACTCACGCACCTTGAGAACGCGAGTGATTTTCTCGACCTCTCAGTGCCTCACTTGGAGTCTCACATTCCTCTTACGCACATTGGTGACCACGATGCCACTTTACAGGCACCGTGACATCATTAAATGAGATGTTCCTTGAGCCTGCTGTGATCCGTGCCTAGTACAAGAGCTGGCACTCAGGAAGTCCTGTTATCTGCCCCCACATTTCTGGTATAGCCTTCCCAGTATACCTCTGGGCAGTCATTCCAGGTGTTTGGAAATCCAGGCTTCAAAGCTATGTTCGCACCATTCCACAGGGAGCCCATTCCAATGACCCCGAGGAAGCAAGCAGGCAAAGGTCAGGCAAGGTCGAGCAGAAGCTAAGGGATCAGGGAGGGCTTTTTGTTTACTTATTTAGTTCGTTTTAAAGGCAAGGGAGGACATATTAATAAGGAAGAGAAAGAAAACCCCTCTGGACTTATCAGGATTCCTGGGAAATTTCCCTAAGTGGGAAGCAAATATTTTCATAGCTCTCCTGGCAGAGAATACCACAGCCAGGCTCTGAGCGGAGGGTTTTCAGTGGAATGGGACAACATCTAATTCCAAGGACACTCCTGAGGTCCCACCACTTGATGCCTGAGACTTTCACATGTCCCTGTCCCTCTCCACCGGGTCCCTGTCCTCTGTCCTCAGCATCTGGACCTCCCTGGTAGAGGCTTTGCAGCTCAATAAGAGTGGGCCACAGAACGGGGGCTGCTGCTGGAATGGAAGCGTCACATCCCAACCTAGCAGGCCTGCTGGGACATGGTTAGGATTATGCCATGTTTTCGATGCAGAAACTGAGTTTTAGGGGTTTGCTGGAGTCACGTAATAACGAAGTAGCATGAATTGAACCAAGTTCCACCAACACCAAAGCCAGCTTCCATTTCACCCGCTCCATCCTAACCCATCATTCCCTTTCCTCTCTTTCTAGATGGGTCTTTTCTCCCTGCCCCGCTCCCTTCAGTCTTGAAGCCTGGGACTTGTTCCCTGTTCTAGAAATAACTGAGGGCTTTTGAGTGAGACAAACTTGGATTCTACTTGAACTTTATATTGCTGGCTGGTCTGTGTCCTTTTGGAAAGCCAAATTCTGTCTTCTGTCTGCAGAATGGTTACGAGACTGCTCCCAGGTTCCTAGATTAAAAATGAGAGTAGGTGGGCCAGCCCGGTGGCTCAGGCAGTTGGAGCTCTGTGCTCCTAACTCCGAAGGCTGCTGGTTCGATTCCCAGATGGGCCAGTGGGCTCTCAACCACAAGGTTGCCAGTCTGATTCCTCGAGTACCGCAATGGATGGTGGGCAGTGCCCCTTGCAACTAAGATTGAACACGGCACCTTGAGCTGAGATGCCGCTGAGCTCCCGGATGGCTCAGTTGGTTGGAGTGTGTCCTCTCAACCACAAGGTTGCTGGTTCGACTCCCACAAGGGATGGTGGGCTGTGCCACCTGCAACGAGCAATGGCAACTAGACCAGATGCTGAGCTGCGCCTTCCACAACTAAGACTGAAAGGACAACAACTTGACTTGGAAAAAGTCCTGGAAGTACACTCTGTTCCCCAATAAAGTCCTGTTCCCCTTCCCCAATAAAATCTTTAAAAAAAAAAATGAGAGTAGGTACCTCCTCACCCCCCTCCCTCCTTCCCAGAATGGCCTGTGGCTGTGAATTATTTCTGGGAAGGCAGCCTGAAAACTAGCAATTCCGACCATTAAGCTCCAATGCAATGTGGGAGGGAGGTGAGGACCAGTGATGCTTGGCTGAGGGGTAGCCCTTTGGGGGAGGAGAAGGGCTGTGGGCGCTAGGTGAAGGGAAAGCTTAGGGGGCAGGGAGGCAAGGGGGTTGGAAAGATTTGGAACCAAGAAAAAAAGGCAGACAAAGAAACTTTCAATCAAACTCAAAATCCCCACTGGCCACCCAATGGTGCTTTTGTGCAGTGACATGAAAGGGTCTGGGGGCTTCAGGAAGGGCCTGTTGGGGAGGGCGTGACTGGCCTTGAGTAATGAGCCTGGCCCCCTGGCCCTCTGTCTCCCTGACAGGCCTCCATGTCCTCAGCTGCAGGAACAATCCCCTGGTTATCCCTGTGATCCATGACCTCAGCCAGCCCTTCTACCACAGCCAGGCGGTCCGTGTGAGCTTCAATTCACCCCTGGTCGCCATCTCGGGGGTGGCCCTCCGCTCCTTCGACAGCTTTGACCCCGTCACCCTGAGCAGCTGCCAGAGAGGGGAGACCTACAGCTCTGCTGAGCAGAGGTAAGGTATCCTGAGTCTGCTCTCTCTGGGCCGTTTTGTAGCCAGTGGAGACGAAGAATACAGGACCGGGGTAGCCATGTGTGTGGCTGCAAAAAATCTGTGCGTGTCTCTCTTCTCCAGCGTCTGGGCCCTGATTGGCTCCACTTTTGGGCCTGGGAGGCCCACATGTCTCTGAATTCCAGGCGTGAGGGAGGGAATCAGGGATGTGTGGTGGAAAGAGGACCCCCTTCACCTGGCTTGCAGTCCCCGAGCTGACAGTGGCTTGCAGGGTGGCCCCAGGATCATGACTTTCCCTCGCTGGTCCTGAACATCCTCATTTGAACAAAGACAGGATAGATGGATTAGCTCTCTTCCAGCTCTCAAATACTAGAACATTCTGCTTCCTCAGTAGCACAGACAGAAGGCATCTGAAATTGAGGGGGATGGATGAGGACTAGTATTTGCTTCGTCCCACTTCACTGTGTGTTTCAGTGATGGGTGAAATCACCATATCGTCCCCATGCCTATGTCCTGAGATCCCCCCAGTGTTCCAGGAACCTGTCTGTCAGTTGCCTCACACAACTTCTTCAGTGCTTTTGGCCTGGCTTCTGTTAATATAGTCAGTTTGGGGCTAAGAGAGGAAGGTGTTTCCTGGAAAGAATCCGAGCTTTGGCCGTACTCTTACTTACATAGATCTTACTGGATCTGACTCCGCCCCTTCTTGACTATGTGTCTGTGAATAAGTCACTTCACTTTTCTGAGTCTCAATTTTCTATTATGGGGAACACTGATGATAATAGCTGCCCCATGGCGTGGCCGTGCGGGTTAAATGGGGCGCCGTAAGCGAAGGTGCTCTCGCACACAGGTAGGCACCCTGCAAAGACAACTTATTGATAAAGAACATCTATCTCCGTATGACAGTGGTGCCTTTTAGCACAGAATTCCACATACAGTTCTCAGAGTTAAGCTAGAAGAAGCCTCAGAGATCACCTGGTGCATCCAAAGTATCTAAGCTTCTGTGTTACCCTTGGGAATTCCAGCCTCCCCCCCTCCCCAAAGGGGAGGGACTGGTCCAGTCACACAACATCTCTTCTGTGTGTTTAGTGAGATCCAGGAGAAAATAGAAAGTTGGGGTCTTGGTAGGCTCCCCCAGAGTGAAGCCCTCTGAAAGGCCATTCAACCCTGCCCCTATACCTGGGAGCAAGGAGAGGAGAAAGGAGTGGGGAGAGGGGACCTCAGCCTTTCTCACGCCCCTGACCACAGAGGATACAAAAGGTGGTTGCAAAACCCACATTGCTTTGCAGCCGCAGTCTCTAGCTTCTGTTGTGCAAAGTCTGTTGCAATCACACAGAGGCCAAAGAGCTCCTTAAATATCACTCATTGTTGTATTTCACCCCAAGAGGGCTTTTTCATCCCTGCTTCTCCAGACTATAAAAATAACTTAATTCTCAGAACCCAGAGAAACAATGTGGATGGAAAATGCAAATCCATCGGCCTTTTCCACAATGCTTTCCGTCCTTCCCCAGCCACCGGCACCATCCCCGAGTTCACCAAGGCCGGCACTGACTTCTTTGAATTCTTAATCAACAGTTCCTGTGCCTGAAGTAAACAGTAACAAGGGTTTAACCTCAGAAAGAAATCAATCCATACGTATTTGTTGAGTTCTTTGACTTCTGGTGGAAGAACAGTGAACTGGGGCAAAGTGTAGCCCTGACTGGTGGTATGATGGTGAACCAGGCACTCCTTCTCAGTGGGCCTCAATCTCCCCATCTACGAAGTGATGATGGATTGGATGTCTTCCCTGGTTCTTTCCAGTTCCAACAGTCTGTGATTCCCAAAGAGCTAGGAGGGGAGAGAGGGAAGAAGACAAGACCAACATTTGTTATTTTATTATCCTGTTTCATGATCACATCTGTACTGCGAGGTATGGGCTGACTGAGTGAGTCCATCCACCTGGATAGTCAGAGGCAAAACCTTGCTTTGTGGGCCCCTAAAAGCCACGCTCTGCCTTCCAGAGCCAGGCACATCTTGGGGAGTAGAGACCTTTTCACGGCTACTTCCATCTGAGCATGTAGTCCTGGAACCTAAGTAAAGTGCTGGAAAGACAGCCCCGCAGCCCCCAGGGCCTTGGCTGACTGGGCCCTAAGCTTAGTTCCCGCTGGGGCAGGCTGAGCCCCAGGACTGAGGCTGCCTGGATGCAGGACCCCTCCTGAATGAGGGTGGGAGTGGGGAAAGGAAGGACACCAGCTGCTCCTGGGGAGCTGAAGAGGCCTTTACCCAAACAGGCAGGACAGTGCAAATGTGCAAATGCACTAAAACAAACAAACCAGGAGGAAAGAAAAGAAAAATTAGCAACAACTGTAAAAAGCCATGGGGTGTTTTTCTCCATTCTCAAAAACACCAAGGTAAATAGCATCACTTTTTATAGCCCAGTTTCAGCTGGCTGTAGTAGAACACCCCACTGTGCTTCCAGCTATTTCCCAGGTAGTGAAGGGTGCTGTTTCTCTCCTTCCCTCCTGCTCCCACCCACACCCCTTTCTCTCCCCATCTAATCTCTTTCTTGCTTTCTCTCCTTGTTCCCTCTCCTCTCTCTCTCTCTCTCTGTCTCTCTCTGTCTCTCTCTCTCTCTCTCTCTCTCTCTGTCTCTCTCTCTCTCTCTCTCTCTCTCATTCTCCTCTCCCTCCTCTCCCTCCTCTCTCACCGCTATTTTTCCTCTTCATTTTCTTTCTCTTCTCCCGAGCTTTACATCTAGTGGGTTGCCACAGGAGAAGCATCACGACAGCAAAATCAATTCAGGTAGTGTGTTCTGACCTAGATTCAAGGGTCTCCAGTCCCCATGCAGTACTTGGAATTAATTCAGAGGTCCAAGAAAACAGGATCAGGTTTCAAATGAGAGGTCCAGTTGTGGAATTCTAGCCAAACCCCAGCTTCACACCGAGATAGGGAAAGGGGGAACGATGGGGGTGGCGGGGAACAGTGATAGTGCTGGAGGAATTAAGAGGCTTCTTCAATGAGAAAAGGAACAATCATGAATGGAGGCTCCCAGTGTGCCTATCTCATACACACACGCTGCCTCTATGGATCCTTAAGATTCTAAGCAGAGATTGAACAATTTATTATAAAAGTCAGTGGATCATGTGTTTAGACAACTAACTTCCTTCCCTCCCTTTCCTCTTCCTTTCTGCCTCTCTCCCCCTCCTTCTCTTCCTTCCTTCCCTCCTTCTTTCCCTTTTATTTATATTATGTCTTCCTCTATATCAAACTCTTCCCACTTTCTCCATGCCAGCCCATCTAGAGAGAGGCAGTTCTGATAGGGAGCTAACTTTTAGAAGGCTAACATTAGGAGGGAATCAGTTCTTCGTGTGGCCAGACTAACTCCGTCTCCAGCCAGGGTGGACTTTGTGGTTGGAGCAGGGTGGGGATTGAGGGGTGCCTACACGGGGGAAGCCGAGATCTCCTAGAGTCTGTGCACTGACAGGCGGCCACGCGTGGCAGATCCTCTTAGGTGATTATATAAGATTTGGAGGCCAGAATGAAGCTGCTCACAGCCAGAAACCCCTGGCCTCAGATTGCTGTCCACAGGCTCACCTAACTTCTCCATCCCACAACGGGACCAGCACCTCTCAGAATATCTGTTGGGGCGGGGTGTCGCTGGTCCGGGAGCTATGCCTGCAAAAGGAACAGCTGTGCCTCAGCAAATGTATTTCTTCAACTGGACTGCATACTGCCTGACTCTTCTCCAAAATGTTATCTAGCTCGCACCCCCATCGGCCTCTGTCAGAGTTCCGGCTTTTCTATATCCTTGTCAATCCTTGGGATTATCAAAGTCTATTTTTCCCCATTCCAAAGGGCTCTGCCATGATATCCTTCGGTTGTTTCCTCCTCATGAAACCACGAGCCCTGACAGCTGGGGGCTCTAAGAGGTGCTCTGGTTCAGCTCTCTCCTTGGAGGACCGGAGACGGTCCAGGCGAGGGAAGTCAGTCACCCAAAGTCACCCAGTCTTGAGGGACGGCACTGCCATTTAAATGCAGTTCTCAGGGCTTCCAGGGCAGCGCTCTTTTCTCTTCATCAGAGGATTCAACTCTGCTGTCCCACAGGCCAGACTAGCCCACAAATCACGTGTGTTCATGTGGCACTCACTAATTATCTTCCTTAGTGAGTTGCTGATGATTAAACACCAGGAGAGTGATATTAAAATGCATGGAATTCTTCCTCCTCTTGTGTACATCAGGAGATTTGGAAATACCGGCCCCTCAGGCCCACTCGGCAACCTGGGACCGGAGTGGAGAAGGGCCGTTGCTTTGGCCAGACACGTACCTCCCACTGGGCACCCCCAGCTCACCTTGACCTTCACATCATCTGCCTGTCCTCTCCTTTGTATCACCACATGACTGGCTTCTAGAATTCGAGGACGCAAGAGCCTTTTAGGATCTCTGTCTACCCCTGATCGCTCCACTTCCTGGCAGGAAAACGAGTCCTGTCCTGGTAACTCTTGATCGGTCTCACTTCCCAAGTGACCCTGCAGCTTCAGTGCCAAGAGCACGTCCCCCTTCACTTTCCAGTGTTGAATGTGCTGTGTTTTTCGCTGTCCTCATCTGGGTAACCCAGAATGGTGTATAAACAACCTGCCTGTTATTATCTCCACTTCCCCATGCCATAATTGCAGCTAAGGAGCCGGCACAGGAGTGAAGCCATGAGTCAAGGGGCAGAGCCAGGAGGGGCGCCCTCATCTACCCTATAACTTCTGGCTTTCTCTGTCCTGGTTTCAGTACCACCCAAGTATCCTCTGTTATGTGTGATGAGGGCCAATTCAGTCATTGGTAGTGGGGGCAGCAGTTGGGGGCTTGACAGTCAGATAATTTAAGGTTTTACCTCCACATGGAACCGTGAGTCTGTAAGTAAATAAATTAAAACACAGATAAGAAAAAAAGAAAGTTCCTAAGTATCCGATTCTCTCCACCTCTGGGGGAGGGGCTGTCTCCACCTTTGCCCAGAAGTGAGAATGTCATCAATACAGTACTTACATCCCTTCCCACATCCCTCTGATCAGCCACAGTCCTCCCTTCTGAAAAGCATCTTTTTTCTTTTCTTATTTTTATTGACTATCCATCACTAGTATTAAATCCCCCCCCCCCTCTTTTATGAAACCAGAGGCTTTTCTTTGTCTTGTTTTCCTTGTTTTAATTTTTGTTTTTGTGTTTCAGAAATGACAGGGCTGTGTCAGGGAGTTCTTTGGGAGGGGCAGTTGGGGTAATGTTTATCATTTGGGGGCAATGTGTTCACATAACCCTTTCTAATTATCTGGAAAGCAAAGGAAGGAGCAGGGACTTAGGGGACAGACAGGCAGTCCCACACTTGAATTCTGTCTACACAGTGTGCCTTTGGAGAAGCAATTTAAACTCCCCTGTTCTCAGTCTCCTCTTCTTGAAAATGGGATTAATAATAGTACCTCCCGGAGTTGCCACAAGGGAGCAAATAAGATGAAGCAGCTAAAACACAGTAGCCAATGCCTGGCACATATTACCTCCCTTCCCCTTTTCTTCTGATTTCAAGCCTGCAGGCCAAGTTCAGACAGATGTGCTGAAAAAGCGGGGATGCCTTCCTCCTCAAAGTGTGTTCTGGAAGATACTAGTCCTAAGAAATGTCCCAAGAGAAAAAGGTCCTCAGAGTTTGGAGAATGATGTGACCTTAGCCTCTTCTAGAAATCTACAATGCGCTTTTTAGAACATTCAAGGTTCTGAGAAGTCCTGCAATATAGGAAGCTGACTGGTCTCATGCACCTAATGCCACCTGACTCAGGCAAAGTCTATTGAATAGGTGAATGAGTGGCGGACACGTCACCCTTTTGATAATCTTGAGAGAGAAATCATTTTGTTACCTCTACTTTGCAAATGAAGAAAGTGAGGCTCAGGGTGTCATACAGTTTTCCAAGGTCGAACAGCTGACCAGTGGCAGAGCTAGGGCTGGAGCCCAGATTTGCACAGTTGCTGAGCTCTGTTGCTCTTTCCATTCTAGGAAATTAAGTTTTTCAATTTATCCTTTTCCTGAGAAGAACACGACTGTGCACAGAACTGGGGAGGGTGTTGTTTTTACTCTGACGGCCCCATAGCCCAGAGAAGCCCAGATCCCTTGTCTTTCGAAAGGGCTCCCAGAGTCCTCTGGGTGGCCATCAGGCATGAGCCCAGGGGTGCAGAGCGAGAGTGACCAATCTGTAAGGCGTACAACAGCAGACCAGCTTAAAAGCTAGTAGCTTACAGAGTAAATCTACTTAAATTGGAACCATGTGGCTCTTTCCCCCCAGCGCTTACACGATGTGAACAGATGCGTTGTCTGGTGTCAAAGCCCTGGGTTGACTCCACAGTTCCAGTCTCTTCAAGGTCTCCATTTAGTGCAATGCCGAGGCTATCAGGGAGCAGGAAGGAGGGCAGAGAATCCGAGTATCTCAGCAAGTGTCCCTTGGTCCCAGGAGCCCTGCATTTCAGAGGGAGTTACTTGGGGAGTGAGAAGCCCACATCAGTGCGGGGTCCGAGACCGAATTCAAACACTTGTCCTTTTCCCGTGTTTTCAAAAGTGAATTTGGTTGAGCAACAACAAAAGTGAATTTTCTTGTGATATGTTTTGGAGACTTTTAGCTCCTCCCTTCCCCGTCCAGCCACCCCCCTCTACCCCTGCCCCGCGCTTTATTTCTCACCATACTTCTGCGCAGGGGAAGGAACATGCGGGTCAATAGCCATGAGGGTAAAACCCTCAGCAGTGTATCCTGAAACTGGCACCAAAAACATAATTGGGGACTTCTTAACGCTGGTTTGACCACCAGTTGCTCCCTGTCCCCTAAATAAAAACAGGAAAATGAAAGCCTTGAGGCCCTGAATACAAATCCAGCCATCTGTGCATACCGTATGCCTGCTAGGTGTTGGATAGACAGAGTCAGAGAGGCAGAAGTGAGAGAGAAATGCCTCCTTAGAAGCTCTCAGTGTTAGGAATCAACATCTGAACTTCGATTAAATGCTTAGGAGCTGTTGCAGGACACCGTGGCCTTGTGTGTCCTACTGGTTAGGAAATATCTATATGCAAGGCGTTTTTCCTGCCAGTGTGAAGTGTACCAAAATGAAGCGGCATTATCTCTATCTACCCTCAGGGAAGTTCTAGTTCAGGTGTAGGGAGAGGCTCCGCACAGGACTTTGGAGCCACACAGCTGGGTGGGAACTTAAACAAGTAACTTAATCTCACTGGTCCCGATTTTTCCAACTGTAAAATGAATAACACTTAGCTCATAGGGTTGTTGTGAGGATGAAGTGAGCTCATGGATATAAGCAATCAATGAATAGTCATTAATGTTCCCGAGTGTTGCTATAACTCTAACATAAGGGGAAAGATCGCTGTGCCGAGCACGAGGATGTCATGTCATATCCGTTTGTCATCCTTGAGGATTAGCACAGATTCTGGCTCTGGTGGGCACCCAGGACCTGTGCTTTCAGTGCGTGAAGCAGGACACAACGGCGTTAAGAGAAAGGAGGGCAAAATGCCTGTGTGGCAGCTACCTGGGGACACAGGGACAGTGTCCCGTAGAAATGGACGTGTACCGGGGACTTGAAGAATAGGTAGAATTCAAATTGGCAGGACGATTGGAGCAGCAGCTGCAGCAAGACTCAAGGCATGATCTCTGTACAGCTTTACTCACAATTCATAAATCACATTACAGTTTATTAAAGACGTCTACGTTCAACACCTCAGTTGAGTCTGTGGGTTGGCTGCATTTGAGAATACACTGAAGGTCAGAGAGTCGATGTACCTTGCTCAAAGTTACGCAGCTTCTAGGTAGCAGAGCAGAGATTAATTTGTACTGTTAGCTACCATTTATTGAGGGCTTTTATGTGCCGGGAGTTCTGCGCTATGCTTTCTCTGAACCCCATGCGATGTAATTCTCACGACGACCTTCAGAAGTGAGTACTATTATACCATATCAAGAGGCTTTCATTCAAGTTGGTGCCTGGCAGATAAGAAACACAATGAATACTAACTGTAATCATAATGATCCCCACTTCACAGATGGAAAAACTGAGACTCTGCAAGATTTGAAGCATCATAACATATAAAGCTTTCGGGCGGCATGATTTGAACCTTGGGTCATAACTTGTGCTCTTAATGATAAACTTTGACCACTGTTTCCAGAATCTTCCTAACCCAGGCCAGCTCCTCTTTCTTCCCTCCTCAGTCTCTTCTTCCCCACCTCCGTCTTGGCCTCCTGAAATTTTGGAGAGGGTGGCCATTAGCCTTTATCTTTGAGCTGGATTGCCGTGGTCCTGCAAGAAAACTCCCTCTTACCCTCTTCTTTTTCCTTTTTTTTTTAAAAATGAATTTTTATTAAAATATAGCTAGCCTACAATATTATATTAGTTTCAGGTGTCCACCATAGTTATTGAACATTCATGGACCTAAAGACCTAAAGACCATGATAAATCCAGCAACCATCTGACGTCATCTGACACTGCTATCACAATATCCTTGACCAGATTGCCCATGCTGTACATTACATCCCCGGGGTTTATTTGTTTTGTACCTGGAGAGTTTAGCCTCTTGTTTCTTCCCTCTCCAGCTGTGTGCACTTCGCATGTGAGACCACTGACTGCCCAGAGCTGGCCGTGCAGAACGCTTCTCTCAACTGTTCCAGCAGTGACCGCTACCACGGTGCCCAGTGTACCGTGAGCTGCCGGACGGGCTATGTGCTCCAGATACAGCGGGACGACGAGCTGATAAAGAGCCAGGTATGTACAGGGGCTGCATCGAGAGCCCCTCTCCAGTCTGAAAGGCTGACAGATGTTGAGTGCGTTCTCTGCTGGATCTCAAGCTCTTAAAATAGTGCGGTCACATAGTCGATACGCAATAAATATGTGTTGATTGAATGAATCAGTCATCGATCTGGAGTTTCTAAGATAATGGCTTCTGTGCACCGGGGTGTTTCACACAATGTGTATCAAAGTCTCAGTGTGGGTTGCGAATCTGGAAGACCCCGGGCTGAGCATTTTGAATGAAACCTTTATAGTCAGAACTCCTCTACAATTGAATGGGTAGCTTTAGGAAGAGGTAAGCCCTCTGTCATGAGGTGTTCATTCATTCATTCATCACGAAACATCTGTTCACCGGGAACCAGAGGCTATACTAGATGCTAGAGGGAAAAAAAAAAAAAGTAACTAAGCTAGACCTCCTTTCTCCTTTCAAGGAGCTTGGTGACTTGTGATGGGGACCAGACGATGAATGACTAATGACCTCACAGAGTAATAAGCACTGTAAAGGGAAGTGTAGGGTGTTGTGAAAACACAGGAGGATTCAAGAAAGGTGCCCTGGAAGAAATGACATGAAAACTGAGAACTAGATAGGTAGGCAAAGGGGTGTGTGTTAGGGAGAGGGAAGAAAGATAGGCTCTGGCGCAGTACGTGGAAGCCCATTGGGAAGAAAGAGCATGCCACACAGAGATCTGTCCTTTTCTGAGCTCTCTTAAGCAATGGGGGCAAGTAGGGGCAAGTAGGTTCACGGGTATCAGGCCGTATCAGCTAGGTGAGGAAGTTTGAGGTTTATCTTTAGGGCAACAGGGAGCTGTTGAAGGAAAGGACATGGTCTGATCATGGTTGACAAAGGCCTTCTGGCAGCCCACCTGGGTGTGGCTTGGAGTCTGGCAGTAAGACTGGCCTCACGGAGAGGCCTCAGGAAGTCATCAGAAGAGGTCAGGAAGAGGGATGTGTCATGCATGAGGGGAGTGGCAGTGAGTAGATTTGAGACGTGACAGAATGTTGCTTCAGCCAGATGTTGCTGTGGGGTCTCAGGTGGGTGTGGGGGCGTGGGGCACGGTCACACTGAAGCCTTGAGATGTAGGATGCAGAGCTCTGTCCCCAGATGCAGGGCTCTGCCAGCACACTACCTTCATTCTGTAAACAAACAGGGCAGGTTCCTTGCTGCTGGGAGCATCTATTTGTGCAGACCTTCTGGAAGCTCTAGATTGCTTGTCTTAGACGCCTATTTCCCTGTGCCAGACATGGCAGGTCTGAACTCCTGTGGAAACAAATAGGCTGTTTTGGCAGTAAGGGACCTCTCCTGCCTTTGATGTGTGCTCAAAAGGCGGGAAAAATGTCCTTCACCTCTTAAAATCCCAGATCAACATTTAGCATCCCTAATCCCCTGGGATTTGGCGGCTGCCTCCTTGAATGGAAGCCCCCAGGGCTACTGCTGATGGCCCCTTCCTTGGCACTGTAGAGTGACCTCGCCCTTTCACGCCTGCAGCCCTGTTACCTTCTAGTTTGCTTCAAATCGCTGTCGACCCTGTGACTTTCCCCAGCCTGTTCCTCCTTCACATCCACCGCTCTCAACTATGGACCCATCAGATTTCAGAGTAGGGAGTGGCGCCTAGAACAATCCTTGGATTCAGTGCCAAGGAGAGACCTCACATAAGGAACGAGACTTGCCCCTGGTCTCATAGCACAGAGGACAAGCGTCAGGTGTCCGAGATCCCAGGCCCATGCCCTGCCAGATACCACGTAGGTTCCCTGTAACCTCCTCCAGAGCCAAGAAAGACACAAAGATCGCCAGCCCGGGCCCCGCCTTTGTGTCATGTTTCAGAGGCTGTTTTGTGAAAGAAGTCATGCCCCAGAGGTCCCTTGAGTGTCAAGAGTCTCACCAATACAATGGAAATAATGACTGGAGAGTACCGAGAGTTAAGAACATAGCCTTTGGGTTCAATTGCCACTGATCTTCTTTCCAGCTGTGTAACTTGGAAATAATCGCTTATTGTCTCTGAGCCTCAGTTTCTGCATCGTAATGTGGGAAGTGAAATGCCTAATTCATACAGTTGTTGAGGTCATTAAAAGTGAGCTAAAGTTAAACTAAAGTTACAAGTGAGCCTAGTGTTTACTAAGCTTTGGTCTCCTGGTGCCCAGACAAGACCCTGAGAGGTGGCCTCGGGGAGAAGGGTGTTTCCCCATACCTGGGATGCAGTCTGCCACCACTCACTGTGCACACCTCTGCCTTCCAGACGGGACCCAGCGTCACAGTGACCTGCACTGAGGGCAAGTGGAACAAGCAGGTGGCATGCGAGCCTGTGGACTGCGGCGTCCCAGATCAGCACCACGTCTACGCTGCCTCCTTCTCCTGCCTCGAGGGCACCACCTTTGGCAGCAAATGTTCCTTCCAGTGTCGTCACCCAGCGCAGTTGAAAGGTACAGAGGGCCCTTTGGCTTGGTTTGCCGCTCCACTTCCTTTGGGGAACCCAGAGGCTGCTTTCAGGCTCTCCTCCTGGGCCTCGCACACCAAGTGTTAGACGGATTTACCTGCGCTCCTGATTTCTCTCAATCAGAGGCTGTTGGGAAAAGGAGGTGTGTGTAAATTTGCATTGATCATTACAACCCTCACTGTGGCTGAGAGTAATTCTTAATCAAAGGGATTCAGACCCTTCTGCCATTGCTTCTCTGCTGACTTTGGTGGAGGGGTAGGACTAACCCTGCTGTGGAGGCCATCATTTTGATAGTCTCCCCTCAAGAACTTTGCTCTTTCCTCAAGAATTCTGGGATGCAACTCCCAGGCCCCATACTGACCCGCTAGGACCCACTGGTTCTCAGCATCATCTGGGGCTCCGACTCCAGGTCAGATGCCTTTGCTTGGATCTGCTGGCAGCAAGCACTGGGGGCCATCCTGTTTCCTTTCTCCTGAGCGCGTGAATGCCCACCATCCCAAGAGGCGAGGCGAAGAGTTGATCAAAACAATTTGCCCCCCATTATTTTGTTGGCTTCCCTTTCCTCCCTTCCTCCCTGTGTATTTCTTTTCCCTGCAATATGGTTTAAGCCAAAAGAACACTAGTTTTTGAATCAGATGGACCAGAGTTGTGCTCCTGGTTCTGTTCCCACTGCTTGATCTTAGGTGAGCAATTCACATCTCTTGAGCCTCAATACCCTCGTTGGTAAAATAGGCTTAGCAGTGCCCACGGAAGGGTCAGCTTGAGGAGTAGAAGAATGCCAGAGCCAGAGACTGTGCTTAGTAAATACTCACCTCCTCCAAGAGGCATCCTTGTGAGGACTTCTGCAGTGGCTGCTCTACAAGCCCCTGACCTCTTTGTCCCAGGGAGACCTCAGTCCTGGGAGCTGTACAGACATGCTCTGTCCTCCTTGTTCCTCCCAGGACCCAGAGGTTAGAGTCAGTCATTGGGTGAGCAGCCACCACCCAGGACTCGCTGTCAACTGCAGATCTTGGGAACCTGGTACAGCACAGGTATCACCACAAACCCACTTGCCTCTTATATCCCAAGTGAATGTTTCTTGACTTTGACTTACACTCCAAGCCCTCTTCAAGATGTATGCAAAATATCCGGAGAATTCACAGCCTTGGAATCACTTCTGCCAAGGTCCTTTATCAAAGGAATACTATCAGCACATACAGAACCTACAAAAACGCATGTGGGGAAACATACTCTCACGTTAAAAAAACATAAAAATTCAAAATCAAAATCATAAATGGGTCGTGGAATGGCTAAAACTGCAACATGACTTACATCACCTCACTTCAACCTGACCGTGCTGGGTCTCCTTGATATTGACTATGGAGTCGGGGGTTTCTAAAGTAAGCATGCCCTCATCCTACAAAGACCTTTTTCAAAGGCCTGCTTTCTACTCTGGCTCTTGTTGCCTTTTCTATGTCTGCTCTGCCTTTCTTATAACCTCAGATTTAAAACGTGGTCTATTCACTAGTTTCCATAGGATACCCAATACTGTTGAGCACCTTCTGACTTCTTAGACTTTACTGAAGCCAGGGACGTGAGCTGGGTGGGCAGGGAGCCTGACCACATCCTCCAGTGCCCAGCAATTAACCTTCTTGCCTGCCCTCAGCTCTTTTCATCACCCGTCACCCTCTCCGTTCAGAATCCTGCCACAGCCTCCCTCCCTCTAGGAATTCCTAAGTCTCTTTCCTCTCTCAGGCAGAGGCCCTTGCGTCTTTCTCAGAAGCATATAAGCCAGGATCTGGAGTGTTTAGCTGTATTCCACAGGTCTCTTCAGGCATCTTCCCACAAACAGGAATTTTCATACAACTCCTTAATGTTTCATCTTATCGTCCTCCTTTTGGATTCTGCCCTAAGTTAGTTTCTATCTTAAAGATGGTCCCCAAAAGTCTTGGTCTCCTGGTTAATCTTTTAGATGAAGCAATAAAAATAGGCACATCTCTTTTGACAGTGCTACAATTATTTTATACGCGTTCAAGATTGAAATTTCTTTAGGCACCTTTGTAGACAAGCTCAGCAAGATTTATTTTCCTGACTTTAAAAGATGACTAAATGAAGGTCAGGTTCACATAACCTTTCGGCGCCCAATCTCTGACACCAGCACACTTCCCCACATCAAGGAAGTCCAGGCTCAGAAATGCCTTCTCCAGTATCCCGAGTCATGTTTCCCGAGGAAACAGAAGTGAGGGAGTGAGAAAGGGAGATGTGGAAGGGACAGAAGCATCCGAGGTCTCTTCTAAAGCCAGTGGCCTCTGTGGACAAGCAGGGCTCAGTCCCTGGGTGGGACAGGGTAGAATATTCCTCACAGTTATTGCACCTCTGGAAACTGACATGTTAATCTACCCACTCCATCACTGGCTGAGTGCCACTTCCAGGGTCCTTGATACCTCAGGACTGTGAGCTTGTCCTGGGTGCGGGCACAACACGCATCCATGAGCAGGACAAAGGGCCTCCAGCGTAGGGTTGCAGGTGCAGTAAGCTTCCTTCAGAGTATAGTGGTCGGTACCGAGGGGATGTGGGCAGGGCATGGACAGCATGTGTCATGCCCTCCTTTGTTCAGGGCCTCCTGGTGGGTACACAGTAGTGGCTGCACCTGGGGCCTGGAAATGCGGATTCTGCACAGCCCAGTGTCTGCGTCTCCCGGATTTTGTTTGTTGAGGGGCGGGGGCATGTCCATGGTCCTGAATCCCCAGTTCCTGCTTTAGCGTGGTTCTTCCTTTGACTGCGGTACAGAGCTCACTCCTGTTGGTCCTCTCCCAGAATTTACATTTCGGCCTGCGCTTTCTCTCTTGATTCCCATTTTGCAATTGTTAGCTTATCTTGCCGCAAAAGAACCGTGACTCACTTCACAGTTTACTATTTGCATAGCGGATAAGGTATACTTTTAAGAGTCTCGACACTTTTTCCACAGATATTTTATCCTTCCTGGAAAATTTAGAGAGGGTGTGCTCCCTATAGCTTTTATAACGCGCCTTCCTCCTAAGCTTTTGCTATGCCTGGGCGCCCCCAAACACTGCCGCAGTCACAAAAGCAGCGCAAAAAGCAGTTTGTAGTCTCTGGTGTTCTGGAAGCCTGTGCTTTATGGAAACCAAATGCATCATCCTTCCACACCCTTTACTCCTTTTATTGATGTAGAAATATCTAGTTTGTTTTGTAATATCACAATTTATCAACATGGAATCCTCTGTGGGGTTTGCAGACACTAAATTGTCTTGTACTCACCAGATGAATCACGCTGATACAGGAGAAGAAAGAAGACAATGAGTAGGGGTAGAGGAGTCTATGTGAAAATTGCACAGTACTTTCTTCTTTCTCCTGTTTATTTTCTCTCCACAGTACTGGCCAACTTCTAGCACATGAAATAATTCACTTCTTGGTATAACTTCCCATGTTCTTACCCACCCTGTTAGAATATAAGCTCCAAGAGGGCAGGGTTTGAATTTTTTTTTATCTTTCAAACTTTGTCCCCCTTTCCCCAATATAGAAAAGAGTAGCTAGTGTATCATGAACACTAACTAGATGCTTGTTGAATAAATGAAGGCCTTTGTGCAACTCACATGGTCCTTTCAGATCTTCTGAAGGCAAAAGGTTAGGAAGGAGGGAGAGAAAGAGGAAGGCAGGGAGGAAGGGAAGAACTTAAGAAGGGAGGGAAGCAAGTAAGGAATTTGACAGCATTTTTCCTAGACCCTTTTCATAAGTGTTGTTTCATTTTATCTCATCACGGTGAAAGGCAGGAGCAACTGTTTTCTTTCTATAGATAAGGGAGTTGGGGTTTGGCTCTCTCAGAATAGGGAATACAGGTTCTGTTGAGTTTTTATAGCCAAATTCCCATTAGAAACAACAACGATCTTAGTAGGGACACAACAATGTTTTCAAGCTTCAGTGTTGTTTTCTACTAACTATGAGCACTTGGTCAAGTCACTTTACTCTCCGAGTCTCTATTTCCGAATACAAAGGGTCACAGTAGGAGCCCGGCTATGAGAATGAATGAGATTGCACATCAAAAGCGCTCAGTACATAGTAAATGTCAGTTTTGTCCCTATCACTCCACCCCTCCAACCTTCAAATCAAACCTTCCAAGCGCCAAATCCCAGAGCCTCCCACGTGCTTCCAGCCCTGGCTGTCAACACCATTCAGTAATAACCAGGAAGGAGAGCGTTTGATTGAGAAACCCAAGTTTTAGGTCCATTCCTAATTGTCTTGGGGAGGTTTGGGGCAGGCTGTGTCAGTAATATACGACCTGGCAGTGAAAAGCCTAACTCCCCGTGTTTTACTTTTATTTGCAACGTTCCCCATCAGGCCAGCTTCCCGATGGTAATCAGCACGTCTGTCAGAGCTGGCACGGGCTACGGGGGAAGTGCTGCTCTCTCAGCTGCTTTGGCAAAGCTTCACTAACTGGGGCCTGAAAAGGAAGTCAGCCCTTCAGATACCACGATGCTGTCACTTCCAGGCACGAGAGGAGCTAGAATACATACAGGGGTGCAGGGCGCCGAGAGGAGCGCCAGCTTGAGGTCACAGAGGACACAGTTCAGAAGCAGGAGTCAGGAGATGGGTTTTAGTTCATTGGAGAACTAAAGGGGGTTAAGTTACTCCCCAAGCTATATCTCTTTTTCATGGCAGCTCTCTGGATCTCCCTAGGTTCCTGAGTTGTAAGTGGAAGGGTCTGGAAATACATGTGGAAGAGCCTCTGGTTCTTCAAGTTGGCTGAAGTCCAGGCAGCCCGTGAATTGGCATGACTCTCCGGAATCCCCCATCTGTTAACCCTGCCTGTCTGTGTCCTCCAGGGAACAACAGCCTTCTGACCTGCATGGAGGATGGGCTATGGTCCTTCCCGGAAGCCCTTTGTGAGCTCATGTGCCTAGCTCCACCCCCGGTGCCCAATGCAGACCTCCAGACGGCCCGGTGCCGAGAGAACAGGCACAAGGTGGGCGCTTTCTGCAAGTACAAATGCAAACCTGGATATCATGTGCCCAGCTCCTCTCGGAAATCAAAGAAGTAAGTGGGGCTACAAACAAACTCCCAGGTTCTGGGGAGCTGGAGAGCCAGGTGTGCCTGTCTGATGAGAAGGAAGTGTTTGTTTCTTTCCCGGAGGCGATACCCACCATTCATCCTATTCTGTCCTATGGGAATCTAGGAGGACATTGTTAATGACTGCTTATTGGCTGTGTGACCTTAGACAAGTGACTTCACTTCTCCGGGCCTCTATTTTTCAACAATGAGATGAAGATAATAATAAGTTACCACATAGGATTGTTATGAAGAATAAATGAGAGTGTGTATGTAAAGTGCTTGCAAAGTGCCTGGCACATAGTAATTGTTCAATAAACGGTGGGTGTTAATATCATCAGCGTGTCAGCACCCATCAGTGCACTCTGAAAGGAAGGAAAAGGACAAGGACTAGCAGGGCTTGGATTTCATTTCAATCCACGTATAACTACAACAGAGTCTGAAACTCTGGGTTGCCCCTATGGAAGGAGTTCCATGAATGAGTTTTCCTTAATGCCTACCCATACTCCCAAACACCAAATAGGACAGGTCAGGAAACCAGAATGGGAAGGCGAAATGGGAGGCCAGGGGCTACAGAGAAACTGGGGTGTTTTGGTCAAGTGTGGGTCTTGCTATTGGGTCCTTGAGATGTCTCTTTTTTTATCTCTTCCTTGAAGACGAGCCTTCAAGACTCAGTGTACCCAAGATGGCAGCTGGCAGGAAGGAGCTTGTGTTCCTGTGACTTGTGACCCACCTCCACCGAAATTCCATGGTCTCTACCAGTGCTCTAGTGGCTTCCAGTTCAACAGCGAGTGTAGGATCAAGTGTGAAGACAGTGACACCACCCAGGTGAGACTCCTTGAACTTGAGATCAATGCATTGGTCCCTATCCTCTCTGCTTAACCAACGTATATTTTAAGAACCAGTTCCTCCAGGAAACAGATGCCAGGATTGTATGATGGTTGTATCACCAACGCAGAATTTAAGAAACTGGATTCTAATGATCTTCCTTTGTAATCTCTCGGAGCCTTCTTTTCCTCCCTATAACACCATGTTTTAGTTTTTCAGAGATTCTTAGCTTAGAAAAAAAAATTAGTATTGCAACACTTATGAAGGAAATCATATATGGAATCCCAATGTGTGAACTTGATCAAAGTTACATTACTGTGATGGGAATGACCAAGGCTCTTTTGCCAACTTTTTACCACTATCACCTCTATATTGGTCCCTGAAGTATTTAAAATCCCAGGACTACCGCTATCTTAAGACATTAATTAGCTCCTCAAGCAGAAAGAGAAAGGGAGCCATACTTAGACTAGAGGTACAGTTTTGAGAATACTAGGGAAAAAGGGAGAAAAGGAGATGGCAGGGATTACATTTTATCTTAATTCACACGTAACTGAGAGAAAGCCCAGCATTCCTGCCTGCTCTTGTTGGAGTTCTGTGAATGAATTTTCCTTAATCCCCACGCACAAACCATCCCCTACACCCAATAAGATGTGTGAGGAGTCAAGAATGGGAAAGAGAAATGGGAGGCTAGCTGGCTCCAAAGAAGACCAAAATCTATAACAAGTTTCGCCTTCACAGACCCAATCAGGATTGATTCCCCCATGTATCATAAGGGTGCAAGGTCTTCATCCAGGTGAGGTCAAGTTCAGCCAGCTGGGCCCCAGTGCAGGTTTCACCCTCAGGTAACCCTTATTCATCTTTATTAGTGTCTACCAAACACCAAGCACCGCCAAACCACCAACCTCACCTCCTCTCACTCGATACTCCCCACATCCAGTTACTAAGTTCTACCTTTTCTCCCTCTAAGACATCTCCTGAAGCTGTCCTTTTTTATCTCCCAAGCTGCCACCCTAACTGAGGCCACCACCACCTCTATTCCGGGCCACCATGCAGCTTCCTGTCATCTCCCTGCTTCTATGCCCTAGCCTCTCTCCAGTCCACACTTCTGCCAGACTGGTTTGTTTAGAGCAGAAACCTGATCATGGCCGTTCCCCTGTGACCAGCGACTCCCATGTCCCTTAGGATAAAATCCCTTCTCCTCAGCGTAGCATTCAGTCCTCACCCCCTTCCCAATTAGGTGGATCTCTCTTCTGCATTCTCTTTTAAAGAGCTTCTCTCACCATTTCCCGCGGCCTCACTTCCTTCACAAGTCAGCTCAGCCACTCCTTCCTCCCGGAACCCTTCCTTGATGCCCCTTCCACTGCCGGGCTCAGTGTCCCTCATCAGGGTTCCCTCTTACAGCACTGGACACAGTTCTTTTTATGTCCCTCATCACAGGCTGTGAAATCCTTGACCACATCTTTAATTTCCCTGTGTTTTCAGCACTTAAGACAGGGCGAGGCACCTAGTAGGTGCTCAGGAAGTGATGGCATGAGAAAGAGCTGCATGAACATCCAGGCCAATCTCCTCGTTTTCCAGTTCAGAAAACAGATTCAGAGAAGTCACTCAACCACCCAAGGTCACACAGCTGGTGTTGGCTGAGTCAGAATCAGAACCCAGGTCCCCCTGACTGTGGACAGACTGAATCCAGTAGGTACACTCATGGATGTCTGTGTACCCGAGTCATTCCCATTCTTGACTTCCAGGGAAGCAGAAGCCCATGCTGGAACAAGCAAAGGCCAGAGATTACCACGGCCTCACGCAGGCTGATCAACTTCCCTCTCACTCCCTTACGTAAAACTGTTGCTAACAGTTACCCCGACTACTGAGCCAAATAATATTCTGGCCGTGGTCATGTTATCAAACTGAAACCCAGTCTGCCTGGGGCTTGCCAAGTACCTTTCATGGCCAGTTTGTATTTAAAGGAGAGGAAAATGTAAATTTATCAGACGACTCAAGCAGTTCTGTTTGGCAACTGGCGGAGAGGCTAGACGCAAAGGAGCAGGGTATTGCTTGTCGGCTCAAAGAATGAGGGAAAGCGTGCCAAATGGGCTCCTAATACAATTGACGTTGCTAGTTTGTACTGCAAATGAATTTCCTCTACCCTCAGACCAAGGGACGGAGAGCCAAATCTAGTATTCACCTCAGATCCCCTCTTGCTGCCTGTAAACACAGCAGAAACGCATGGCCCAGAGCATCTTGAATCAAACAGCTCGTAGGGAGCAGGAATTCTTTGCTTTCCAAACAAGATCCAGATCCTGGCAGAGAGGACAGAGGCTATTATAGGGGAGATTCACATTCTCTCCCCCACTGCCACTAAAAGCAAATTAACAAATAAAACCTCTACTTTATTCATTCCTTG
The DNA here is from genome assembly GCF_964194185.1 of Rhinolophus hipposideros. Classification (NCBI taxonomy): domain Eukaryota; kingdom Metazoa; phylum Chordata; class Mammalia; order Chiroptera; family Rhinolophidae; genus Rhinolophus; species Rhinolophus hipposideros. The sequence goes on from NC_138057.1 coordinate 67,657,202, forward strand.
GGAGCCAGTGTCATGCTGATCTGGTGTCGGAGTTCGAATCCTGACTCCACCGCTTACTAGCTGGAGGACTTGGGCAAGTCATTTAACTCTTTAAGCATCACTTTCATCATACATAAAATGGGCCGGGTGGTAATCACACCAGCTACCTCATAGTTTATGTGTGAGGATTAAGTGAAGTAATGAACATAAGGTGTGTCTATGAGTAGCCCCTAGAATTGTGCAGTGCACAACCTGTACAGCCAGATATGGCCGCCCTGGGGAAGGCACAAATGAACTAGCCCGCCTTTAAGTTCACTTCTAGTGGAGATAATCCCTGGTCCTCCATGTGGTGTCCTATAGAACTTGAAAACAAAGGCAATGGCTTCAACGTTCGTTCGCCCCAGAAAGTCAGAGAAGTGGGAGCAGCCATCATGCTTGAGGCCAGGATGTGTAGTTGGGAGACCAGTATGAACCACTAGGAAACCCGATCTCCTTCTCAAGTAAACCTATAGAATACATAGATTCTCTAGACTAGCACTGCCTGGTAGAACTTTCTGCTGTGAGGAAAATGTTCCATATCTCTGCTATGCAATAGTATGGCCACTAGCCATGTATGGCCTTGGAGCACCTGAAACACAGCCAGAGTACCGGAGCAGCTAAATATGACATTTTATGTAATTTTAAGTAGCTCAAATTGAAATGTAAACAGCCACACTTGTATAGAGGCTAGCATATTGGACAGTTCAGCTGTGGACTTTATAGTACGATCCAGTATTATCCCTGTAAGCCAAGACAAAGAACCCTAATAATAATAGCTTTTTAAAAATTTTGAAGCATTTCCCTCATGCCAAACTGGTGCTGCAGACTTTCTCTGATTTTGACAACTCACAGAAAAACTTTGTAAAAGAAACCCTACGCCCATTTTACAGATGAGGAAAGAAGGCTTAGGAGACGTAGTGCTTGCCCATGGTTCCCAGTTCGTAGGGAGTGTTGACTGACTGATTGCCCAGCCCTGCTGTTCCTGCTGCTTCCAGATGTCTATTGGCAAAGGGCGGGGATTCCATCCCCAGGCAACTGGGGAGAAGTGCTCATTGTCTCAGCGTTAATCCAGCTCAGATGCTCCTAGAGCTGTCTGAGGCCATAACTCAGGTTCGGTTCTGCGTGAGAAGCACCGTGAGGGCTTTGGAGGTGATTAGGGGATTGGGCCGTCTCTGGACGGGGAAGGGTGTATGGGAGATGAATTCACAGAGGCTGCAGCAAGAGAGGAAAAAGCTAGTAGGTGCCTTGTGAACAGTCGTGCACTCCATGGTGGGTTTCGGCAGCTGAGCGGGGAGAAGACAGGAAGGGTGGGGCTGGAATCAATAAGGCACCCAGTGCATCACAGGATCACAGAGGGTGCCTGTAAAAGCCTTTCTGCCACTAGTGGTGGGCAACTGGCCCTGCCTTTATGGGTTCTGCTATGGACGCAGCATGGCTCTCAGGTACAATGCCTCCTTTGCAAGAAGGGGCCGCTTCCAGTTTCAGGGTTGGTAAGAGTTTGCCCACGCACTCAGGGCTTCCTTGAGGAAGTCAGAAACATTACAGACCCATATGATACTAGTGCAGTGCAGCATCTCAAGAGATCCCCCCTGCAACCCTCTTGGTTTATAGGTGGGACCACTGGAGCCCAGAGAGGGGAGGGACAACCCAAGTCACAGAGCAAGTTGCCAGCAGAGTCAGATCTTAAAGTGTCAGATCTCCTCACCAAGTCATCACACAAGCCACATTTTCTGCCCGTTCTTACTCCTGGGTTTACATGTCAACCCTGTACCTAACTTAGGGGAAACAAATGCCCATGAGGGCATTGAGTGGGAATAGAGGCTAATAAGTCACAGCAGATGCAATGTATTGAGCATTTACTACACCCCAGTTGCTGGGCTAAGTGCTTTACACAGACTACTTTATGGAAGCCCCACAGCAGCTGGCATTACTGTCCCATTTTGCAGATGAGCAAACTGTGGTTCAGTGAGGTAAAGTGGTTTGCCCCATGTTTATACAACTAGGAAGTGACAGAACTGAGGTTCCTGATAATAGGTCGGGCTGCCTCCAAAGCTTAACTCTTTATATCCTGCACTGCACTTCTCGCGTCTGCCTTGCCCTAATGCTGCCGTGTTTCTCCCTGTCATTATTTTGTTCATTTTCATTTCTGCTGAGTAGAAGTCGAACTCTCTGTCTCCCCTCATCTCCCCTCCCCTCCCTGCCTCCCCTTTCCCCTCCATGGTAGTAAAGTCAGAAGCTTACAGTCAAGAGATCTGGCTCTAGCATTGGCATACTACATGACTGGGCATGTTACCTCCCCATTCTGGCTGCCACCGTTTCTAAAATGTGGGTGATGGTTTGGTTGATTGTGACGTTCCCCTAGAGACAGTACAGTCGAGCAGTTAAGAGCCTGAGCTACTTAGAAAACCTGATGTGTGTGTGTTAAGCAATAAACACTTCACATACACTAACTCACTCCATCCTCATAATGACTTTTTAGTAGTGGATGCCATACCCATTTAACAGTTGAGGAAACTGAGGCAGAGAGAAGTTAAGGCACACAGATAGGATGTTGCAGAGACGGGACTGGAACCTCGGCAGTATGGCTTACGTCCATCCTCTTAACTATTACACTAGCACCATTTCACTACTTAACTTTCCTAGCTGAGCCTTAGTTTCCAAATCTGTAAAAGGGACATAATTTATACTTGACTGCATTGTTAAAAGGATTTTGAAATGTGTGGAAAACACTGGGTGTATGATAGGTATTTCATCATATAATTATTATAAGCCTTCAGCTTTCTGTGCACCTGTGTCGTTAAAGAGTTCAAGAGAGCCCAACATGCTTTTTTGCAGATGGATACACAAGCACAGAGAGACAAAATGTTTTCCTGAGGGATATTTAGCCCTCTTGAGTGAGATTTCACCTTAGTGTGCAGAGTTGTGCGTTCAGAGCCAAATACACCAGCGGGCTCCCTGCCAGGTCTTCCCAGATTGTATGCTCTATGTCAGGTCTTCTATGGTCCAATTAGACTCAACATCCAGGATCTACCCAGAGGATCTGCTCTCAGTGGTAGGCAAGCCCTGACTGCACCACGATCTAGTCCTAAAGGAGGTTTTGAAAAGCCAGAGAGCTTCCAGAAAGGTTGCGATGTGCAGTGGCACAGCCAAGTATGGAGGTGGGAAGCAAGAGAATCATGCAGGAGAGACAAGGTGACCACAAGACCAGAAGGAAGGAGGTGCGCATAGCAGGAGACAGGGCTGGGCTTGTCGTCTGAGTTCCATTGTGGAAGCCCTGGACTGCCAGCCTATGAGCATGCCTTGTTAGGAAGGCCACGGCGTCTTAGCAGGAGGAGTTTTTTTAAAGCAGATTTAGTCAACAGCCAAAAGTGCCAGATGAACTGGGCAGGAGGGAGAGAGACTGGAGGCAGCAAGAGCAGAGCGTTTACGCTCCCACCTTTTATGGTGGAGCCTTCCCAGTATGAAATTCCCCAAGCAGATTCCAGCTAGTTCTAATACATTCTCTGCTGCAAACCGAGCTCCCCAGCCAGTTCTGGCCCACGTAGTGCTGAGGTCTGCAGCCCTTCAGGGGCTGGAGGCCAAATGCATCACAGGCTCAGGCCAAGGCTCCAGGAAATTGGGGTCAATTTCCTACTCCCTTGAGGGCCCAGCAGAATCATGGGGCTTGGGGCCTGGGGCGCTGGGAGGGAGAGTCGGGGTTCTCTGAAGCCACATGAAGCTGCCTAAACTTTCCCTGAGCTCACACAGAACCTCTCGCGGTGGGCTCTGCAAGTCGTCCTGCAGCTGCACGCTCAGGAGAGGCCACACTTGTCCCATGGCCACAGAGGTTTCCACTGCTATTGGACCTTCCTCGTGCTGGCCCAGGAGAGGCCCAGAGAGGGGGCCCCTTTTGTTTCTGAATCCTGTCTCTTTGCAGCTGTTTTCTCAGACAGGGGAGTTTCAGCCTGTATCAGCCCTTTCAAAGAGTTTATTCATTTCCTCATGCTTGCGCTCATTCATTTATTCCCTCATTCACTCATTTGTACACGTACACACTTTATTCATTTATTTCCACATCCATGCATGCATTTATCTTCTTGTTTATTAAACAAATTAATTCCATAACTCTCTACCTATTCACTGATCTTTTGTTAAACAAACAGTTCTCGAATGAACAAAAATATCTATCGAGAGATGAATGAATGGACTTCATGGCCGTGACCCATTAAACATAGTGGAAGGCCCCTAGGACATGGAGCTGAACAGGGCACCATCCTGGGCCCTGAGGAGCTCATCATCTAGGTGGGAACAGATAATAGAGAGGTGACATGTGTCAGAGACCTTAAGGTGGAACGCTCTGCATTAAGACAGGATGGCTTGTGCCAGATCATATATTTGGGCAAGACGTCAAGGAGGAGAAAATAGAAAGAAGGAGCAATGAGAGCAGAAGCATGGCGGTGCGAAACAGCTTATGGTGCATTCAAGAATGCAGGCAATTTAAACTGAAGTTCAAAGGTGGGTGGAGGTGCTGTAGGGAGCAATGAGCAGGAGAATTAGGCAGAATTAAGGTGGAGGGGAGTCTCTGGAGACCATGGGTGCCATTCCACATACTGTCGCACTAGTAGAGTACAGTCAGCTCCTTTGGCCTCATGTAATTTCTCTTCTTATCACAAGCTTGAAAGAGGGAGAATATACAGCTTGCTTTCAGATAGCTGGACCCTCTGTGCAGAAACCACGCATGGTTCTCCATTTCTGAGGGGTCGAGTCCAAATGTAAGCTGAAGTTTAAGGCCCCACCCACCTCGCTGGCCTTAATACATCATCCTCCCGTTTTTCCCCTCTGGGTCACAAGACAAGAACTGTGTGTGCATGCGTGTGCGTGCGTGTGTGTATGTGTGTGTGTGTGTGTGTGTGTGTAGGGGGGCTTCTACTGCTCACTAGACTTCTTTGCATTTGCACATGACCTTTGGCCTTCCAGAAATGTCCATCCCTGTTCTATACCTTCTTGAAAACTCTTTTCGATGTATCAGCTCTTCTAAGAGGCCTTCCCTGCTTGCCCCCTCACAGCCAGTGACTCCCTGTGTGCTCACAGCGCTGCCACTGAGCAGTCATCATGACGGGCTGACTGACAGCTCACGTGGCTGTCTTTCTGCCTGGCTCACCGAGGCAGACGCTGGCTTTACTTTTGGACCAAAAGCTTTACTTTTGGACCTCACAGAGCTGGGCACAGACTGAGCTTAAGAAATGGTCTTTGAATTCAGGGGCAGTTCTGAAATATCTACAGAGTTGGACCTCCCATTAGAATCTTAAACATGGAAAGGAGGCTCTGAGAAAGGACCTTGTCTGCGAGTTGCTTTTGCCTACCTCTTGGCAGAAGACTGAGGAACTGTATGCTGCCTATTTTAAAGAATTGGAGGGAGGACCCAGATAAAAGTACCCCCACACCACCCTCTTGGTGCCATTATTGCTGGAATGGAATGGAATGGAATGGAATGGAATGGAATGGAATGGAATGGAATGGAATGGAATGGAATGGAATACAGTGGAGTGGAGTGGAGTGGAGTGTGGAGAGTGGAGAGTGGCGAGTGGAGAGTGGAGAGTGGAGAGTGGAGAGTGGAGAGGAGTGGAGTGGAGTGGAGTGGAGTGGAGTGGAGAGTGGAGAGTGGAGAGTGGAGTGGAGTGGAGCGGAGCGGAGCCGAAGGAAGAAAGGGCTGGGAAAGGAGAGGAAGGAAATGCCCTGGAAGAGAAAGCTCTCAGCTGGCCTGAGGTTACCTAGTTAGCATATGGCAGAGCCCTGCCATGGGTTGCATCAATATTGGCTGAGAGGAAGCAAGCTTTGGTGTGTATCTACCTCCTCAGGACCAGCTCCAGGACCCAAGCTACCTTGTTAAAAATAACAGCCAACAAAACAAATCCCTCTGATTGAAATCTCTAAAGTAACACTAAGCTAGGACTTAGGAAACCTGGGAGTTAGGCTCTCTGGGAAGCTTTGAGCCAGTTTCTTCCTACATTGAGTCCTTCCTCAGTTTCCCCATCTATAAAATGGAGATATTAACAATGTTTCTATTTTAGGGTGATTGGGTTTCCACCATTGTTAAGAAATTGTTTGGGAATCCTTTCAGATCTCTGGGGAGATGAAACATGGTTTCTCTTTTCTTTTGAGAGGCTTATTATGTTGAGAGAAGGGGGTTTTTGTCTTGGTCCTGACTGTGTTTCTGTGGTGTTCAGGGCCGTGGGAGCAATGTCATCCACTGCCGGAAAGATGGCACCTGGAGTGGCTCCTTCCATGTCTGCCAGGAGATGAAAGGCGAGTGCTCAGCCCCGGACCAGCTCAACAGCAACCTCAAACTCCAGTGCCCCGAAGGCTATGCCATAGGTAAGATGGGTGCATGGGGGTGAGCGTGGGAGGGGAAAGACCTTCTGGAAGCTCAGCCTAGTGCTTCGCTGGATAGTTGGGTACCTCTCTCGTGTGAGGCCACTGGGAAATGGGAAATGGATGAGAGCAGACCCTGTCCTCCCAGAGAGAGTTAAGGCATGAATGTAGGTGAAGCAATGGTAGGAGATTGTACATGGTCATGGAGTACAGAAGAGCTGGGCAGTGCCTCAGGGGACACAGAAGGCTCTCAGAGGAAGGGATACTTACACAGGGATTTGAAAGAACTTGTTGGGCAAGACATGACATTCTAGACAAAAAGGAACCATGTGGCGGGAGAAGGAGATGGGAGAGCACACATCATATTTAGGAAAGCAATCATGGATCAGGGTGGCTGCCTTTATTATTTATGTTAAAATTTGCATAATACTAACCACTGATGAATACCTAGTAGGGGTCAGCCCCTGCGTCAAGCACTTTAGAGGCATTATATCTTACCCTCTCAATATCCCTCAACAGCTGAGAAAATTGAGACTTGGAGGGCTAACAGAACAAGCCTGAGATCTCTCCCAGTCCAAAGCCTGAGTTCTTTTCATGGTGTCTCAGTTGCCTCCAAACTGAGGAGAAATAGCAGTTTCAGAATCCTGTCTGTGTGGTGATAGGCCAGTTTGCAGAGTAGGCACAGTGAGGGGAGACTCCCTGGAGTTCAATGCCAGGGATTTGCCTGGTTGAAACCAGGCATCTGGCCAGAGGCATTCATGACAGGCTCCGAGGCTTTCTGGGGAGCTGGGCGTGCATTGAGTCTGACCTCAGTTGAGGACAGTTATGCTGACCTTTTGGGCTGATTCCCTAATTGACCATGATGAAAAGCCCGGGGAATTGAATGTCCTTTCTCATGGCCGGTGTGATTTATGGGACCATCACCAGGGATGTCTGGAGCAGAAGGTTTATCTGTGCACACGCTCACTCTCAGTCACACTGAGCCAACACATCCTACACCCAGCAACATGAGAGTTACCACTTGAGGTCCAGCAGTGAGGCCTGTGGTTAGACAGTGGAGATGGCTGGGGCCTGACCACTGCCTTTTGAAAATGGAAACACATCGCTTCAGGGCACAGTGGTTCTTCAACCTAAATTTAGAGGGGGGATCAGTGTTCCCTCCTGCATTTCGTCTAGAGGACTTGCTCCTGCAACGGCCAGAAAACCAAAGTTCATGGTTGCCCTCTCTGAAGATGTAGAAGGTACTTTAAGATTCTACACAGTCACCAACCTGAAGGACCCTGACAGGAGGGCTGCAGAAAGGTGGGATCTCGTAGGGCTTGCCGGTACAGACATTCCAGAAGGTTGGGGCAACAGGTGTAGCAACTGTGAGTGGCGTTAGCCGATCCTTTCAAGGCAACACTTCTCTCCATCCTTGCTGATGGGTGTGCATGGCTCTGGACACGTACATCTGCGATGGGGTCACTACCCCCAACTCAGGATATACAAGCGTATATTCAGTCATACTCACGACTGGCATTAAGCAGGCCCAGGGGAAAAATACTCATTAAGTTACTTGTATTTAAAGAAACCCAAAAAACTATAAAAACATACTTTCTTCACGTCTGCATCCACTGACACATTCAAATATATTCACACATGCCTAAACACAAGCACAAATGCTAAATAATGAAACAGATGCAAACATGCCCATCACTCAATAACCTCCTGCTTAGCATGTACACATCCGCCAAATGCCACACAGATACATCACCCCCAACACACAGCCACACACAGAACGCACACAAATGTGACACATAAGCCGCAAACATCACAGACACAAACACATGCCCCCAAACATACCAAACATAGAGAGGCACAAAAGGCAAACAGGTCGCTGGCTCATACACACGTACACAAATATGTCACGTGGCCACTTTGCGCAGGCGTTCACACCCACACACACACACACACACACACACGAGCCGTAATACCCAGCTCTGGACTGCCCTCAGTCCAGTCCAGAGGTGTGGCAGTAGCGCTCCTTTACCCACTGAGCTTTTTTGTGGTCAGAGCACAAAGGGACAGAACTCTGTATGACTTTGGCACCCACATATCCTTCCCCTCACCTGCACCCCAGGCTCGCACTGCTGTGCAGACACCCCTATTGAGAATATGGTCATCCAGGGTAGGGGGACTGTATAGGGGATGCTGAGGGAGCAGGAAGAGGGAAGCCAGGTTTCCCTCAGGACTCCCAGCTCCCTCTCCCTTCTCACCTCCAAAGGCCCCTCGGATCCCCCTCCCAGGCTGGGCCCCTCCCAGGGGAGAGCCCACCTATCCAAGGAGAGGGCCTTGATCAAAGGCCGTGCAACAGGGGTGAGGTATGTGCTAGCATGAGGTGGGCTTGGGTGATGGAGGGCACCCCTGGAGCCACCCAGGGCAGCTTCCTCTGGGCCCCTCCCCATGCAGCTGGGAGCCTTCAGAAACTTGCTACTGCCACCAAGGCTGCCACCCTCCCTGCTCCTCTGGGGAAGGAGAGGCGGGAGCCTGGTGAGATCACCGCTCTGTAATGATGCCAATTAGGGCTCATATATCACAACACAGCAGCCTGGTCCTGAAGCCCAGAGCTGCCCAGGAGTGGGGGAGGGGAGTGCAGAGAAAGAAATTAAGACAGGACTGCTACACAGGGCAGCGATGGCCTCCTGTCGACCAGAGCTTTCCTTTTTAGTCCAGCTTCTTGGGATAAGACAGCTTTTGTCTATTTCTCAGAGGCTGCACCTTCTTTGCTCAAAATAATTTTATCATTGCAGCCTTGCTTCGTCCTTGCTCCCTAAAAACCCCTTCAGAACTGATCTCATGACACACACACAGCCCTGAGTTTCTCCAATGGCTTAGCAGGTTTTCTCCTTATTCTCATTACTCATCGTTTTTGATTTTTTTTGCATTCCCCCCATTTCTTTTCTCTCCTCTGGTCCTTTACCCGTCTCTGTCCCCTTCCACTGCTGCCTTCCTTTCTCTTCCTTCTGTGTGGCTCCATCGTACTCGTCGCAGGGCTTGGAAATCGGAGAGATAGGGTTCTAACTCACAGCCCTCTACTCGCCAGCTCTGGGACCTGAGCTCTGTGTATTTCACTCTCTCACCTATGAAATAGGTGTGATGACACTTGTCTCACAGGGCTGGGTTTGCAGAAGAATGGGCAACATAGGAAAACCACCGGGCAGGGCAGGAGTCTTCCCCTTCTGGGCGCAGTGTCCCTATGTTTAAAGTGAAGTGGTTCTAAACATTGTCCTGCACCTGCAACCCTACTCTCTCCCCATCGTCTGTGCTGGTGAGTCTCTGAGACTGAAGGAGATGACGAGATGGTAACAGGAAGGGCATTAGATACATACACTATATATGCATATATAAGCATGTGTGTATGTGTACAAGTCTGTGTGTGTGTGTACACACAGTTACACATGCACAGATATGCACACATTTGGAATGGAGCCTTTACAATGGCTAATAGAATAAAGTACTTAAACGAAGACTGGCTGTCTCTTGTGAACCACTCAGTGTTCAAGGGCGGTCTTGGCACTGAGATAGGGGAACGACGTCTGCAAGGCCCTGCTCAGATTCTGATATCTGTTCTTTGCCCACATGAAGGAGCAGCTTTTTGGAGTCCTGGGGTCATCTCATGGGCTTGATTTTCAGGAGACTTTAGAATGTGTGAGCTCAGAGCAGAGAATAAATTAGATGAATTATCGTTAACTTGCCAACCCACAGCTTGAAAGTGAACTATCTTCACCCAGAAATCCCTGGCCCGAGGGCTTCTGTGTCTCTCCCCTGTCCCCATTAGTCATCCGTGTCTTCATTGACTCATTGTCTGATTCATTTCTTTTTTTTTTCCACTTCTTTGTATTCTTTTCCATGTAGTCAGTCATTCATTCACTCATCCATTTACATACCCACTTCTAAGATACCTAAACACCTATTCATTGTGCCATTCATTCATTCATTCACTCACTCACTCATTTCCTCATCCATCTATTCATTATTCTCTCAGGGTCTCTTTCATTCATTTCAAAATGCTTACTGAGTGCCTGCCATCTGCCATGTACAGTGTTAGGCTCTGGGCATAGACTGGGGGCACAGAGGGTGTTGGCCTCATGGAGTTGATAGTCCAGCAGGCAAGAGATACAACTATTGACATAACAAAACAGTCACCAAGCCAATGGGAAGGGGTCACGTGACAAGTGCTGTGAGGGGTGCCTCTATTAGGAAGGCATGGAGGGCTTCTCTGCGCAAGTGACCCTGGATCCAGGTGACACAGGAAGGGTGCTTAGTAATTCACTCGTTGAAGAAGAGTGGGAAGGGTCTTGAAGGCACAGGGGAGGGCGTGAATGTCAGCCTTGTACAAGATGAAAGTGTGGGGTGCAGAAGGTGTTGGGTATTCATGTGCTCGCCATTCACCGGCTGGTGCTTACTAAGCAATCCTTGCATGTCGTGTGCCAGGTTAGGACACAGGACAGCCCAGTTCCCTGCGGACCAGGAAGTGGCAGGGCCCACACTGTGTGAGAGCAGTTCCCGGGCATCAGGAGACTGGGGGCTGAGCTGCTTCCTCACACTCTGCTTCTTCTCAGGGTCGGAATGTGCCACCTCGTGCCTGGACCACAACAGCGAATCCATCATCCTGCCAGTGAACGTGACCGTCCGGGACATCCCCCACTGGCTAAACCCCACACGGGTGGAGGTGAGTGACAGGGGCTGCCCACACGGCTAAGGGGAGAGAAATGACCTTGTGGAACACTTACTGTGCCCTGGTCCCGCAGTGGTCCCTTTACATATGATGACATATGACATTGATGATGTTAAATCATCATCAACTTGTCACACCTCCCGGTGGGGTGTGGACTTGTTCCATCACTTCTCTAGTCCTTAAGTATTTAGTCCTTTTCTTCTGTCAGGCCCCGTTCGAAGGACATTTTATTTACTGTCCCACTGAATCCTGATGACAGCCTAAGAATAAGGTGAATAACGTTCCTGGAAACGGAGACACCGAGCATACATAAGTAAAAACCACAGAATCAGGCCGCATACTTGTGTCTGTCTGACTAGAAAGCCTGTACTCCTAAGGATGATGCTAGGGGGCTTCCCTAGTATATGTTCTTGGAAGACCTACCACGTTCCATAGCCTGGATTTCTGGTCTCTTTCTCCATGCTTTACTGATTTGGTGGAAAGCGATTAATCCATGACATGGGAAACTGTTTACGCCTGTTGTTTATGAAGCACCTACCATGAGCATGAGCCTAGCACTTAGCACAAAAGACTGCATTTGAACCTCAGAAGGGTTGTATGGAGCGGGATGGGAGGCACTGTCTGCATTCTCGAATTGTGGACAATGAGATCTCAGCAGTGAGTGGTGGGCCCCGGAGTGAGAGCTCAAACCCAAGCCGGAGCCCAAGTGTCACGCTCGTCCCTCAGCACCAGGCTGGACTTGCCCAGGCTAGAAGACGATGGAGGCAGCACCTCCTGCAAGCCAGTGTCATTGCCACATTCATTTTGGGGCTGGCCCCTCTTACTTTCCTTTGTGTCTCCTGATCAGTCCGGGGTCCCCAGAACTGATGTGGGACTCCACTCCTGTCCTCCAGGGCAGCAGGCATCTCAGGCCTCATGTACCAGCTCTGGGCACCGGCTCCCCACTTCGGAGAAAGTGGGAGAAGGAGGCACGGGGTGCAGGGTGAGGTTCAGCTGTGTCTCTCCATCCACCTTTCCACCTGGGGTGCTGGGAGGACTCGCAGTCTGCCTGCCTGCTGCAGATCACGCCCCGGATAGCTGGGCAGAACCCGATACTGGGTGTACTGTTTCTCAAATGAGCTGAGGGCACAATTGTGAAGGCTTACTCAGCACTCTGGGCCTATGGACCTGGCGCGGGACCTGGCCAGCTCCCCTCTGCTCCCCCATGCACCCCAGTGTTCTCCTCCCCTCATTTCTCCTTCCTCTTTCTCTTCTTCTACAGCTCTCTGCCCCATCTCCAACTTTATTTCCTTTTCCTGCCTCTGTGTTCCCTCTTTCTCTCTTCCCTCTCCCAACACCTCTGTCACCTTGCTCTGCCGCCCTTTGTCCCCTTTCCCCTCCAAATCCACTCTCTGTCTCCCTCTCTCTCTGCCTCTGACTTTCCCCTGAATCCAGGAGACAGTCCTGTTTCCCTAAACTCATGCTCCTTCATCCGTTTGCTCCCCTCAGTCTGCCTTTCCCCATTTGTAACCCGGAGTGCCACCTAGATTTACACCGCGCACCTCCGTGAATGCTCTTGTGCTGTACTCACCTGGGGCATCTACGGAACCCAAGTGTCAGAACCCCAAGGAGTTTGGAGATCACCAACTCGAAGCCCCTCATTTGACAGCTAGAGAAACTGAGGAGCAGAGAGGGAGGGGACTAGGCTAGGGGCATGCAGGAAACAGAGTCAGGATCTTGATCTGTGACTCCTTACTCACCGTGCCACCCCCCCACCCTACCCTGACTCTCACATACCCGAAGGCAGGGGAGCACACCCCCACACAGGACAGACCCAGGACACCACCCTCACAGCCAATACTGCAGGGCTTCTTTGCCTGACCCAACCATGTACCCCCAGCCCACCTCCCACTTGGGCCTTTTTCTCTGCTGCCCCCTCCCCCACCCTGGGTGAATTCCACCCTTTCCTCTGTGAGTCCCGGGCACTAAAGAGTTCAGTTATAATTCACTGTGAAATAAATCCAGGGATTTGAAAGCCTGCAAGCCCCCCTCCTCAGTTGCCCACCCGCTGCCTGCCCGCCCCAGCCCCCACCCAGTTCCCTGGTCTGCTGTCCTTTATTGATGCCGGCCTACCGAGAGAGCCATAACGAGGTTCAGACCTCCACTGGTCTCCGGAGGCCTCATTATCCAGGAGGAAAAAAATGTGGTAGAAAAAGGGAGGAGGGCGAAGGGCAGAGATTGATGATTTCCAGGAATACGGCAGGAAAGCTGGCCTCTGTTGCACCCTTGCCCCTTGTGTGGTGAGAGCTGTAGAAATGGAGCTGGTGGTGCAGGCATCGCCAGGCCCACGCAGGCCCTGGGTAGTTCTGCTTTCTGAGGGTCTGCCTCCGAGTGCCAGTGTGAGGGAGACGGTATGAGCAAAGCTCTGCTCCAACTCCTGTCACCTTTGTCCCCAGGGTAAGAAAGTGCGAGGCGAGGACTGAGAGTTAATGGATACCTACTGTGAATCGGGCATTGGGTCAGGCATTTTCCATCCTTTCTTTACACCTCCACCCCCACCACACGTGCATGCACGCACACACGCGTACACACTCACACACACACACACAAGGCACACCTATGAAGTGGGTATTGGTCTCTGTTTTTCCAGTGTAGGAAATGGAATCTCAGAGATGGAAGCCACTTGAGTAAGAGGAATTGAAGGGGAACCCAGGCCCGTCTAATGTTGCAGTTTTCTCCAGCGTCTCTTGAATGTACAGGAATAATAAGAAAGGCAAAACATTTACTGATCACTTCCCAGGGATGTGCTGGTACACGGTTAACAACTGGTTCTCCACAATTTGTAGCATTTGCCAGTTATTGTGGTGTGAATGTTGCCACCTTGGCAGATGTCGAGTTTTCCAAGTTGCATCACTGCACACAAAGTTGGGGAGAGAGAAGCACTGTTGCTTCTGCAGCCCCTACCAGCCGGCTGCAGCCCACCACTGGCACTCACTCATCCATGCTGGGCTCTGTTTTAGGCACTTGATATCTACCGGCAAGTGTGCAGAGAATGAGGACTACTGAGATGAGTGGAATATCACCACTGAGCTCGTGTGTTATGACTTGTGAACCAGAACAGTGACCTTGGTGAAGGCAGGCCTGTACACCCCTCCCTGCCTAGCACACGGTAGATGCCCACTGAATATTTATGGGTGCCGAGTGTAGTGACCAAGGTTCTAGTTCAAGCCCAGGCACCTTCTTGCTGTATATCCGTGGACAAATCTCATCCCTTTTCTAGGCTGTAATTTCCCCATCTGTGAAATGAGAGACAGGCCTAGATCAAGAGTCATAGTCTTAAATGCCTACAGGAACCAGGTAGTTGGGCTGAATGGGTGAAGCAGGCCACACACATCATTGTTTAATATTAAATACCTAGGTGTATTACTCGTACTTACTATAGTATTTACTATAAATGTTTTGGAAAAACTGAAAGAAAATATAACAACCACTCCTGTACGCTCTACCCAACTTAACAAATAAGACTTTGCAAATACAGTTGGGGTTCCTTAGTTTTTATTTAAACATAACATGCTAATCTTAAGCATAAGACTTGATAAATGTTTAAATTGTGTCCACTCATGAAATCAGTACCCAGTTGGGATGGGAATATTTACAACTCCCCAGAGAGTCCTCCCCTCCCCATGCCAGGCAGTGCCCCTTTGTTGGTTTTGCTTATTTATTTTTTTAATTGATGAATAATTGACATATAAGATTACATTAGTTTGGGGTTTACTAAACCCCTAAATTTTAGATTTCCTTTCATTAAGAAAAAAACACTTTTTTCCTTTTATTTTTTTTTTAAAGTACTCCCCCTTTGAGGCTCCCCACCCACCCCACACACACCCATGCACTTGTGAAGGTGATAAGGGTACAGAGGACTTGTCTTCCAATCTATTAAATGAAACAATACAAACTTAAGGATAGATTGAAATGCCCCTCAAGCTCAATGCTGGAGAGATGGCAGGGAAGGTTGGGGAATGTGGTAAACTAGGGAGAGCGTGTGCTGCTTCCACAGAGGACGGCACGGTGGCAAGGGTGGCCAGGTTTTCCATTTTCTCTTGAGTACAAAAATATGGAGTCTTTGAAATATGAAATCTCTCTTTTTTTATATATATTGGCAAATGATTTTGACTTCTGTTAAGGTCTTGGTGTTCCAAACCAAACATTTCTGTGGGTTGTGTAGCCTGGAAGCTGTTGGCTTGCAACCTTTGAAGGAGACAGACTCTTCGGGCTTTGGGCACCTAGAATGCAGGGTGCAGTCTGTTCCTCCAGTTCCTCAGGAGTATTTCCAATCTGCCCTGCACTTGCACTTGTTCCGGGGAGCTGGGGGAGTTTCCCAATAGAAAATGCAGCTCACAACGTCAGAGGCTTATAATTCCTCTAAGTAAGTGGGACCTTGGATTTTATAATGGCTTCTAGAAAAAGGATGGAAAGAGGAAAGAGAGAAAAAGAAGAAGCGAGGGAAGGAGAGAGGGATGTAGGGAGAAAATTAAGGGAAAATAAAGGGAAATCACCATTTATTGAGTATCTATAATATATGTGTAGGCACTGTTTATTAGGTAATTCCATACATGCCACCTCATTTTGACTCGAGCGCACTTCAATGAGTTAAATATTATCACTGTTTTAGATGAAGACTCTGACGTTCTGAAAGGTTGTCACTGCCCAATTCACCTAACAAGTATGATTGAAACACAATTTGAACTCAGGGCTAATTTTCCGGCATCCGTCCTGCAAACAACCACCTTACAGTATAGATTGTAAACATAGGCAACACTTACAAACAGGGAAAATGCTACCAAGAGTCTAATGGTTCAGAGTGAATAGTCGAGGTATAGAAGGGGATATTATGTGCCCTGGCGGGGAAACCCACAGATGGAGGGATGTGTCCTAAGTCCAGCAATTTCTCATTTACTCGTGGACACACTCATACATTCGTGCACCTGCTCATTTGTTCATTCACCCATTCAAAGACATTGATTGTGTACCTCCATTGAAATGGCAGGTATTCTTCAAACACAAGGGATGTAAGGTGGAAAATGCCTCGGCTTTCAAAAAGTGTACCCAGGAGAAAGCCAAAACCTCAGTAACTGATAACAAAAGGCAAAACTAAGTTACAGGATGTAATTCACTCACAGAGGGTCCTATAAATCAAGGAAAAACTCAAGGAGAAAAGACTTTCATCTTAGAAAATATTAGGAGGGGTGTCAGGCTGAGCCTCAGGATGAGGGGGCTCTCTTCAGATGCTTTCTCACATATCTGGCTCTGGCTGGGGCCCATCTTTTCTGGGATTTATCTTTTAGACACTCTGCCCCCTCCTATATTTGTCTCAAAACCTTTCTGAACCTTGGCCTTTCCATCGGTCAAAAGAGTAAGCTATTTTATACTTACAGCTCCAGGGGCTAGGAGAATTTGAAGGAGAATGTGTAGCATTCAAAGTATAGACCTAGAAATCAGACAGACATCAGTTTAATTCCTGACTGTCATGGCCTATGTGTGTGATTTGGGGCAGGCTGTTTAACTGCTCTGTGCTTCAGTTTCCTCTTGTGTAAACCAGAGTCAAAAATAGTACTTATCTCATAGTTATGACAAGAATTAAATAGATGAAAGTTCCCAGCAGGGCTTGAACCACAGTATTTGTTTAATAGAGGGTTTTGTATTGAGAAGGATATGGATAATGATGATGGGTTTGTGATGATGAAGATGATGATGGTGATGGTGGTGGTGGTGGTGGTGGTGGTGGTGGTGGTAGTGCTGGTGGAGGTGATGGTAATAAAGCTGGTGGTGTTATTGATGGTGGTGGGGGGAGTGTTGGTGGTAGTGCTGGTGTTATTGCTGATGGTGGTGGTGCTGGTGGTGTTGATACTAATGATGGTGGTGTTGATGCCGGTGGTCATTGTAGTCAAGAATAAAAGACAGTGTGTTCTTCCTCTGCACCAAGGCAGGAAATGAAAGCTGTCTGACAAAATCTGGTCTGAAAGGGCTGTGACTGGGCTAGAGGTCTCACTGGCATCAAGAGGAACAAGCCTGACATTTGAGGGGCCCCATCTGGGATCGCCCAACTTTTGGTGTAAACAGCCTAGCCTTTCCTTCAGACCTGCTGCTTGTCCCCTTTCTCACTTCTCCTCACATACAGAGGGGCCCTGTAGTGAGACAGGTGGGGCGTGCAGCCCTGAGGAATAGTGGAAAATCCAAACACCTTGGAAAGATAAATAGACTCATGCCGATAGTATAAAAGTCCCTTTTCTGAACTCACGTCAGGTAAACCTCAACTGACAGAAACATTTACAACCACACCAAGACACTCCTACAGACGGATTAAATTAGCTCTCAAATAAACAGGGGGAGGGATGGGCATCAAATCCCTAGTGGATCCTAACCCTGCTGTTTTCTACTATTTGAACTGTTACCAAGTGCCCCTCCAACATCCCTGAATTTGGGCTGGGAACAGACTCTCAGACCCAGAGAAGAACGTCTGGTTAAAGTTTCCCAGAAAATGAAAGCAGGTGATTCTCTCCACTTCTGGCCCCATGGCTGGGAAGCAAGGGACAAGAAAGTAGCTGAGCTGGGAGGAACCCTGGAAGTACTCACGTTCCTTCATTTGGTCAACATGCGCGTGTTGGCTGTGCTCCATGCCTGGTCCTGGAGGAAGATAGAGGTGTCTAAAACCCAGGCCCTGCCCTCAAGAACCTTAAGTAATTGTTCCTGGTTAAGCATTTCCACAACATGTATCTCAAAGCATTATCGTAACAAACTGTGACATTTTCAGTACCCATTTCACAGATGGGAGAACCAAGCCTCAGAGTGCAAATTTACAAAGCAATTTCAAGTCAGAATTGCAACGGCACCTGTTGTGCCTCAGTACCCTGAGTCTTTCCCATATATTACACTGCATTATGTGTGTTGGAGAAGTCAATAGAGGCAGGAGGAGAGCTAGATAGTGGATTTCACATTATAAGACGGGTTGGCAGATCTTCAAGGGAGGTTGTTCGTCCAAGATTTTTAATGTAATATGGGCTACACTAAACTGGCTCTCTACACTAGACACCGGCTAGGCATTATGAATGTTTGTCTGACGCGCCGAAAGAAAGGAAGACAAGAGAATATTGTCCATTGATAAAATCCCATCTATTTTGAGAGGGATCCATTCATTCATGTAAATGTAAATATTTATTGGGTATCCTCCGTGTGCCTGGCACCATTCTAGGCATGGAAGATCCAAGACGGAACCGGAGATGCCATGGGGCAGAGAAGAAAGTCACCCAACCGAATCTTAGCCAAATCTTGAAGTCATGGGATCTCCTTTGTTCTAGGCTCACCAAGACACCTAGTTACAGTTTGGTTCCCGTATAGGTCTGCCCTCAGGGACAGAATGGGCTGGTCACATGGATTTTCCACGTTCTGGCCCATGTGACTGTTCATTTCTTAATTACAATAAATCAACTGGCACTCAGCCAGGAGAGTAAGCCCTGATGATACAGACTTCCGTGATGATCCCGGACAGTTACTTATCATCGCAAATCTAAGCATTTACCTCCAGCTCATTTTTATTTATTTCTTTTAGAATTTTTAAAGAAATTATTGTAATCTGACATGAAAAGCAAAGCATCTATGGTAGGATAGAGCTTTGTTAGGATGGTTATGTTAGTCCCATTCCTGATGCCATTTTATCTTCTTTTTAATTGTAGAATCCTTTTTAATTGTATCTTTCTTTTTTCACCTACTTTAAAAATTATCATCATGTTGGATGTTATGTTATTAGCTGCCTTCAATCATTTCCCAAACCACTGCTTGGTTTCCAATCCTGGTTGCGACACTTACCAGCTATGGAGCTTGGGGGATTTATTTTCCTCGTGACCAGAGATTAATGCCCACCTCACTGCACTGTGGTGGAAAATAAATAAGATAATACATAAAGTAATTAGCACCGCCAATGCACTGAATGCATTTTAGTTGTCATTATTGTAACAGTAATGATTATTATTAAAGTAGGCTTTAAATAAACACATATATGCAGACCTATAAGCTCTGCCTGGCACCACAGAGAAAGTAACTCTTGAGCAGAAATTTAAAAGATAACTAAAGTTTCTCCAGGTGACAAGGTGGGGAAAAACATTTCAGTGAAGGAGAGCAGGAAGAACAAAGTCACAGGGATAAGGTAGGAAAGTGTGGGCCAACTCAAGGAATTGTGAGCAGGCCCATAGAGCATGGTGGCAGGTGCAGGCAGGAAGGGTTCTCTGTGTGCCCAAGGGTTCCGAACCAAAGGTTAGTTCATTCATCCTCCGGCCCACTGCTCTCAAACTGCAGTGTGTATCTGAATCATCTGGGAGGCTTGTTCTTAAAATGGAGAGGCCCTGATCTCAAAGATTTGGATTCATTAAATCCAAGCCAACACCAAAGAGTGTGCCTTTTTAGTATGTTCCCACAGTGATCCTGAGAAAGTGGTCCTCAGTGTTTTCCCTGCTCCACACCATTTCCCCATCTCCCTGCTGCACTGACACATATACAGACACACACACATGTACACACATGCACATATGTACACGCACACACATACACACACAAACACGCACACACTATCCTTCCTTCTTCCTCCCACTTTATCCCCAACTCCATCCATGGGCCAAATATCACCACAAATTTTCTGAAGGGCCTTTCTGATTCTGTCTTCATCCCGTAATTCTGCTTCTCTTTAGCCCTTATTTCGGCTGAGGAAATACAGAGTCATGACATCTACAGCAAACACAAATGTTATTGTAATCTTATGGCTCCTGTTATTGCCAGTATCTGGGCAATTTATCCATGTACATGCCAAGGTGAGGTCAGGACTTGGAAGAGCCAAGAAGAGGTAGGGTGGTTGAATGTGATGCCAACGGAGAGATGGCTCCCTCCCTGCCCAAACCCGTCTGACCTCTCTCTCTTTCTCTCCACAGAGAGTTGTGTGCACGGCTGGTCTCAAGTGGTATCCTCACCCTGCTCTGATTCACTGTGTGAAAGGCTGTGAGGTGAGTTCCCAGAAAGGATTCTACAGTTATTATTTGTATTGTTATTGTCATATTAATCATGGCTCCCATTTACTGTACCTACTAAGTACGGTAAATATACCTTTATCTGAGTTTTTTGGACATGAATCAGCAATCCTATTGTACAGATGATGGATTGAAACAGAAATATCAACAAACATACTCAAAACTATGTGCGGTGGGTAACAGAGGGCGCCAAGCCAGGTTTTTCTGCCTCCTCAGCCTATGTTCAGCATATTGCACCTATAAGGGAGGAGTGTAGGGAGGCCATATTGATTTAGAGTCTATAATATGCCAGGCATTTTACCAAGATTATCACATTTAACTTTTAATGAACAACACAAAGCAGTTTTTGTTTCCATTCCCCCTTTACTGATACGCGTCTTACGTATCACTTCCTTCTGCCACATGTTTGTCATTCACTCTCTCTTCAACCCAAGCAGTAATATGGACACCTTAGAACCAAGCATTGAGCTGAGAGCGATTATGCCTTCTGACCCTTCAGTTCTCTGACTTCACAGTTTAGCCATGTCCTGGAACTTGGCATTAAGGAGATCTGTTTCTGTGGATCAGTGATAAGCTTGGGGAGGGACAAGGGCAGGGTACTTGGGATGTCATCTGTGGTCTCAAGGGGGTGCTGCTTATGTAACTAAAAGACATTTCTGTGCACCCCTTTGCTCCTGTGGTTCTCAGCTGGCAGTGAGAAGGAGGCCCCAAATTTCATCCAGGTGGATGTCCAAATCGCTGCAGTTCCCCCAGAGCCCACTCAGGAAAAAATGCAGATGAAAAGGAATAGATTGTGCTCTAGAAAATGTTGTAGTTGATGAAATTCTTAGAAGGTTGGAACCA
The DNA here is from genome assembly GCF_964194185.1 of Rhinolophus hipposideros. Taxonomy (NCBI): domain Eukaryota; kingdom Metazoa; phylum Chordata; class Mammalia; order Chiroptera; family Rhinolophidae; genus Rhinolophus; species Rhinolophus hipposideros. Next base: position 67,678,181 of record NC_138057.1, read on the forward strand.
GAAATGTTCTTCTAGATGCTCTAAACCTGACCTTTTATTTTAAAGATGGGAAAACTGCGACCTAGACAATGGTTGGTCTAAAATTTGATGGAATGCCAAAGCTGGAAGGGTTCTGAGTGTGATCTAACCCTATTCGTTTACTGTATAGACTGGAAGTTGAGGGCCAGAGAGGGGATGCCATGGCCCAAGGTTGCACAGCATAATAGACACAAAACCAAAGCATGAACCCAGGTCTGCTGACTTCCAGGCAGGTGCTTTTTCTTCTCCACTAGGCCACCTCCTGCCCATGAACTATCCCCTGACCTGTAAGTGTCACAGACAATCCTTGGGTGATTTTCTGTGTATTGGTTAGGGACCTTCTGCAGCATCTTCTCAGAGCACTTGACACTGGAGTCATGAAGAACCCCCATTCTCCCCGGAGTCAGCCAGGAATGACAAAACCAAGGCCAGGGCCATGTGGCCGTTGCTTCCTCCCATCTCTCAGGATCGCTCCAGCATTTCAAGAAAAGGAAGCTTGGGTTACTTGGGCACTCATTCTGCTGAGTCGGCGGTCTGGGCAACCAGTGTGACAGCGGAATTTGATCCCTCCTTTGACTCAGCACTGGGGCCTCAGAGACCCTCACCTGTCAGGCTCTTTGCCCTGCCAGTGATGCTTATCACCTTTGCTCTTGCAGGTGCCTCTTTGTCTTCCTTAGCTTAGAGCTAATAATTTGTCTCTAGTCTGGGGCTGCAAAGCATGTTTAGAAGATTGCACAAATGCTGGCCCCACAGAGGAGCCGTTCACCTGGAATGTGTAGAGGTAGCCAAGACGGACAAAGGGTTTTGGTAGCCCTGCGCCACCAGCCTTCTACCCCCAGCTATATCCAAAGTGGTCATTCACTCACTCAGACATCAAAGCTTCACTGAGTGCCTCTCCTGTGCCCGACACTATTCTAGGTTCTGACAATCACACGGTCTTAGTCCAGTGGAAACAGTCACTATGCTCTCTCTTAGTCATTCGTGGTATCTTCTTGCCCCCCGTCCATCCATGAATCCGTTCGTGCGTCCACCGGTTTCCTAAATAAACATTGAAGGAATAGCTATTTGATAAAGTTTTGCTCAAATGGCCAGACGTTTTGCTAGGAAGTCTAGAATGTAAAATATGGATGACGCATGTTCCTGTCCAGAAGGAACTCATAGTACACTACAGGAAATAGGCAACGATGTCTATATGCTATATAGGCATGCTATCTTTGCAATAACCAAAATATGCTATAACAAAACAAGTTCAGGAAGTTGTAGAAGCCCTGAACATCTTGGGGGTGTTAGGGGAGGCATTTTAGAGGGGCAACGTTTGAGCTAGGTGTCGAAGGATGAATTGCTTACCTGAACACATTGTTAGTCAAAGTAGCAGCGTGAGAAATACCGCAGACAGGGAGAAATCTCTAAGTAGCAGGTCTTTTCACATGCTATTCCCTTTCTCTAGACAGTCTTCCTTCTCCACCCCTAGGTAATTAATTCCCACTCATCTTGTGATCTCAGATGAAACGTCCTTTCCGGGACACCTTCGCAAAGCTCCCTGATTAAGTTAAATCCTTCTACTCTTTACTCAAACAGCGTCATGCACCTTTCTTCCATAGCTCTTATTAGAGGTGAAATTGGCCAATTAGACGTGTGATTATTTGATCCAAGTCTCTCTCCTCACTAAAATGTAAGGTCTAGAGGAGCAGGAGCTCTATCTACATTGACTCACTAGTGTGCCCTTTTTTTTTTTTCGCACATGTGCAGTAGGCATTCAATAAATAGGATTGACTAGAAGACGGATGGAACAGACAGCTAGGTAGATGCGTGGATAGATCGATGAATGGATGGATGGATGTGGCTGCACAAAATGGCACATAGAGGAAAGTAGCTAATGATGAGACAAGATTTTTTCATGGGACAATTTTTTTTTAAAGTTCACTTATTTATTTTATTTTCTTCCTCTTCTTCCTGAGCTACTCCTTTAGCAAGCCAGTTCCTTTCATTCTAAGGAAGGGACATTTGGTTTCCTTCAGTAGTCTGCTCATATATATGAGAAAAACCATAAAGAACAGAATCCACAAGCAGATCTCCTAAGGCACAGAGAAAAGCAAAAGGCTTATCCTTGTTATTTGTGCTTCTCTGCTCTAATATAAATGTAATCCTGTGTCTATTACAGCAGTCACAATTGTGCTCACAGCCGTGCACATGTACACACACACACACACACACACACACCTGAGCAATCTCTTGCCTATTCTTGGCTGTCTTGCTACGATATTTTTTTAGACACTATAGGGCAGTGATGAAATCGAATCTTCCACCATGAGTGGGGGTAACAAAGACTGCATGAACTTGGCACAGAGATACAGAAGCCAGGGGTGCCATATTGGATGGACTGGGACTCCTTGTGAGCTTGGGAATGGGATGGAGAAGTCAGGATGGGAAAGAGAGAGCACTGGGTCTCCGGGATGTGTCAGGATGCAGTGGTCTCAGCAAAGTGATGACGTCTTCTGTCCCATCAATGAGTCACTGAGCATTAGAGACCCCAACCTGAACTTTAATCAGAGGGGTTTCACTTGTATCTGCTGTCTACGTATTAAAGCATTACTCAATATTGCCTTTGATGGGAGAAAGGGTATGCCCACTGCTTGGAGAAATCAGTGGACTACCCCTGCCTCTTTTTTTTTTATTATTACTGGGAGTCCTGAGACTCAGAGACCATAAGCTGCCTAGTCAACACCACCAAGTAACCACCCAAGCTGGCTGAGATTTGGAAGACTAGAACAGATTTTCTAAAGCCCTGACAACTGCCTTTTCACTATGCCCGTGCAATGGCATTCCATTTTGGCTAAGAGCCAAAGTTGTGCCTACTGTCAAACTATGTGATTGGGAGACCAAGTGATCTGGAGGTGGTCCTGCCTTGGAGCAGCTCTCAGTCTTGCAGCAGCTACAAGAACAGCAACAGACCATAGAAGACGGTGTGCTAAGTGCTCGGGTGGGAAGATACAAGTGCTAGGGTGTTGCAGGGACTCCTGACTGCCCCTCAGGTGGCTTTGGGTTCCGATAAGTAATGGCTTAACCCCGTCATGTTTGGAGCATCACAGAGTTGGAGGAACACAGGAACAAGAGAAATAAACCAATATGTGCTAGAGAGAGCCTAGAATGGTAAAGAAAACAATGCGGAGCCAAGTTAGATTTATATCACTCCTCTGCCTCTGCCCAGTGTGATCCTGGCTGGGTCCCTTTCTTACTCTGAGCCGCAAGCTCCTCATCTATAAAGTGAGAAGAGCCATGCCTACCCTCACATGTTGTGCAGAGAATAAAGGGAGAACACAGAGATGTAAAGATGTAATATCAAGTATATCTGTACTCCTGTGTGAGAGAAGAGAGCCCGTAATCATACACAGACAAATGCCTGAATTCTTAACCATTTGATCTTTACAATTCTTGGGCAGTTTGCACTCAGGTGGCTAATATATTTGCATATATTTTATTATGAATTGTGTTTTTAATTACTTGCTGTCAGGAAGAATGGGGGAAAGGGGCTCAAATTTTCTTATCATTTCCTCAAGTTAAATGAGCCCCCGACTTTAAGAAGACGTAAGTGGTCTGCCCCCTGGCTTTGCATTCCCCAGCATCCAGGAGTGTCTCTCCCAGGGTAACCATACTTTAGTTGGGAAACGCTTGGTTAGAGACGACTTGAGAAATGGTAGAAGTGTGAATTTGTTCAAGGGGGTGCTGGGATTTGAAGCGAGAAGCAAAATCATTAGCTGAGAGACAGTTAAATGATGACGGGGGCCATCCCCCACTCACTCTGGGATGCTAACAAGGCCCCTTTCCTTCCTGCCTCTGTCCCCCATCTAGCCCTTCATGGGAGACAATTACTGTGATGCCATCAACAACAGAGCCTTCTGCAACTACGACGGTGGGGACTGCTGCGCGTCCACGGTGAAGACCAAAAAGGTAGGCAGTGTCCCCCTTCCCCAGCAGGCCCCTCCTACAGGCCTCTCTGGTTTCCTGGGCCAACATCGACCCTCCAGGTTGGACACCTCACTGTCCTGGTTGTGTCAGTGCTCGCCTCCAAGCTGTATTGTGTTGTTTGTATTGTATTGTATCATGTGGTATGGTATGGTATTATATTTTTAATTATTTTAGTCAGTAGTTGAGCTAATAGCACCTGCTCGTCCCTGCGCAAAGTGTGGAGGTTCATGGATTACTTTTGCAGATGTGGTCCCTTAGCAGCACAGCTTAGAGTCCAATACGGAAGCTGACCAATAAAAGTGCAACACGTACTTTTAGAAGGGAAGGACAGAGTCCAGTGGGGCTCCGTCATGGGGTTGGAGAAGGCACTGCAGAGGGATCACCAGCCAAGGCTGAAACTTGAGGGACAGGGGGAAGGCGTGGGGAGGTGGCCAGGAGACGAGTGTCAGGGGCAGAACGTTTGCTGGCATGTGAAATCCTAGAGAGCATGCATTTCTAAGGGGTGGGGCTAAAGTCTAGGGGAAGAGAGAAGATGGCGCATTCCCAACAAGATCAGTCACAGCATTTGAGCATTTTATAATCTCTTTTGTTGTTCACACCTGTAGAATTGAGGGGGGTGGTCTTGGTTGTGATTTTCTTCCTTTGTGTGTTAGAAGGCAACAGGAGTGATTTAGGTGTGCATACGTATTGTGAACCTGAAACATTCCACTGAGATTCACCTCAACCTCCACTTTCCTCCTGTCCAGGGCTGGGACCAGAGTTTGGGCCCCAGCCAAGAACTAGGAGAGAGGTGGTCAACCTGGGCAACCTGAGTTGAGAAGTATTCTTGTGATGAATGAGTGAATAGGAAGCTATTTCTCTTTTTATACTCATCTACAATCCGAGCTGAAAGATTTCAAATATCATTGGATCTACTCTCATGGTAAAGAAGGGGAACTGTGTTCCTGAGAGGAGAAAGGCAAAGCATCATAGTCAGTTTTAGTGGAAGAGCCCTCTGTGATTATTTGGTCTAATCCCTTCATTTCATTGATGGGGACCCAGAGGCCCATAAAGGAGGAATGTTTTGTCCAAGGTAGCAGAGTGAGTGACAAAAACAGAGCAAGGCTCTCGGCCTCCCAGCCACGTCCCTTTATATTGCAACATCCTTAAGAGAATTAGTTCTTTCAAGAAAGATGATTTGATGCTAAAATGCAGCATGGATAGAGCCAGACCCAAGGGATACCCTCAAATCCGAGGACTGTTACTGTACCTTTTGGTCGATGAATAAAGGTGATGGGGTTCTCTGGGATCAGTTGGTCCTGTATAGGCAACGCTTTTCAGCATGGCTACCCCTTCCTTTTTTATTTTGTATGTTTTTGGCTAAAATTACAGGAGAATAATTTGTTCATTTTCTATGAACAAATTTTATTATTTTTCCCAATCATGAAACAATATATATTCTACTTTTGGGAAAATCCAGAAAGTAGAAGATAACAAAATAATTCACTGATCATCTTACAACCCAAACATGAACAGCTGTCTTCCTTTGGTACTTTTTATTCTGTGTAAAAGTATGTGGGTATTTGTGTCTACCTATATATCTGCGTATCCAATTTGGATTCTTGATTTGTTCTGTTTTGTTTACTAAGCCCAGGGTAGCTTGCACATAAGAATTACCTGATCTTAGATTAAGCTTCTCAGCTGTATATGTTGCTGTATTATTATTTATTTATCATATGGTTATGATGTATGATTTACCTGCGACTTTTATTTTTAACTTTTGGGTTATTTCAGTTTCTCACAATGATAAGTAATAATTCTATATTTACTCAAAAAATGTTTTTATAACTCTGCTCATTGCTTTACAATTGAATCTTAGAATCGAAATAGCTAGGATGAAAAGTGTGAACATTTGTAAGGCTCTTGGTACCTGTCGCCAAATGAGTACAGGGTACAGCAGTGTCTATGTCACTCCACTGGAGTCAGCCCTTTTTAAAAGAGAATGGACAATGAAGTTTGTGTCTTAAATAGAAGTTTGTGTACAAACGTATGACACGTGATTCATCTGACGCCAACAGTTGGTGAAAGAGCAGCTCAGATTAAAATAATTTTACTACCACGGCGTACAACTCACATACTAAAACATACAAAATAAAACTGGCTTGTTTTTTAATGGGAAACTTCCTGAAATGGATTGCTATTTCTAGAGAGTGTTTGGTAAGGACATGAAGTCATGAGATGGAGGTTCAGGTGCAGATTCGAATTTATTATAGTCACTTGAATGCACACACAGACACACACACACACACACACACACAGACCCAAATGGCCATTTGACTTTGTTTCTATACTGGGCTCAGTTGCAGCGATTCCAGGCTGCAGGGCCCTGAGATGAGAGTTTCCTCCTCTCTAAGGGACCCAGGGTCAGTTCTTTGCTACCTCTGAATATGCTTCCTAGTCCCGTTTCTTCTCTTTTCTACCCATGTTATAAATTATGGCTTTTTGTGTTAAAAGGATTGTCTTCGTCCACCTTAAATGGTTCTTCCGGCCAGCCAAGGCTGCAGAATGCAGATGGCCAAGCTTCCTTCATGCAACGAGACGAATGTTCATTGGGCATGTCTAGGAAACCCAGCACTGGCCCAGGCTGGGTGTGCACGGCAGGCGTGGTGCCTGCCCTGGGAAAGCTCGTGGCTTATTCAGGGAACCAGACATTCACCAGTGAGGTATCCAACTATGTATGTAATTACCTTCGTGGAAGGGTCAATGCAGAAGAGGTGCCAGATATTACCGCTTCCCCGAGGAAGTGACATTCATATGGGGCCATGTTTTCCTGGTGAAGGTGAATGGTGGTTGGGGCAGAATGGAGAGAGCTGTTAGAACCATGTGTGACGTATGGATTACAGCTGAACGGCCTCTTTCTGGTGCAGATGGCTTGGCCGTAGTAATTAGCTGGTAAGAAGTGTTTGGGGCTTTCTTCAGATTCGAGATTCCTGGAAGTCTGACTTCTGGAGAAGAAAGGAATCTCAAATTCAAATCATTCTTCCTACAATTTAAATTTCCCAGTCTAACTTCTACATAAACTTCAACGTCTTGAAACTTGTCTCCTTTCTCTTGCACACACCCAACTGCTCCGTGGGATAGCCTGGTTTATAAAGGCGGTAGGTAGAGAAAGGGCTATTTTATAGGGCTATAAAATACCCCCACGTGAGCTGCTGTATGTCAGATACTTGTCCTCCGTGACTTCCTTTAATCCTCATCTCAGGCCCAACAGGTTGCTATTACCCCACTGCACAGGTGAACGGACTGTGGCTCAGAATACTCACGGGGGTTGCAAATGCCGAGGTCCAAAGTGGAACCCAGTTCTGTCTGACTCACAAGTCCAGCTCTTTCTCCGGCACGGGCTGAGTCTCGGAAGAGAAAAGCAGGTGGGGGTAGGACCTTGTCCTCAGAGTACCTGGGCATGACCATCCCAGTTCTGGCTGGAGACGTTCACTGTGAACCCAGACTGCCAGGGAACCTTGGATGTGGGACCCCTCCCCTTGGCAAAGGTGAAAGCAGCTTTCCCCAGCAGCAAAGACGGGGTGGGCAGTAACTGAGGCTCCCAGCCTTGCCAAGCACCGCTGAAGTCCCAGACAGGTGTTTCCCCTGAGCAGAAAAATGTCTTGTGTCCAGTTTCCACAGCAGGCGGCCTCGGAGCAGAAGAGGGTCCACATTCCTTCCTCTCACCCCTCAGCCTTCACCTGCTGCTCCTTCCTGGACTCTTGACCCCGGACACAGATCATGGGACGTTGTCTAGCCATAAGCACCCAGCCTGGCCCTCAGAAGCTCACGGACAGGGCAGACCTGCCCCATGTACCTTCTTCATTAGAGTAATTCCATGACTTGAGCACATACTATGTACGTACTTGGCTATGGGCTGTAATCTCTGTGTAGAATATCTCACCTGGACTCCAGCACCTCCCAGCAAGGTAGACGGCTGAGGCTCAGAGAGGTGGGATCATTTGTTCGAGATGGCAGAGCTGTGGAGGTGACAGAGCTGTGAGTAGCATTTAGCGTTTCCTGACTCCAAACAAATAAGAGTGGCTACGATGTAGCAAGAGCTCCCCATTTGCCAAGTGCAATGCTGACTGCTTTTACATGGGCCATTTCATTTCAGCAGCACAGTCGCCCTGTTGGCAGGTGTCTTATTCTCATTTTATAGATGACGCAGCTGAGACTTACAAGGTCACTGGCCAGGAAGTGGTAGAGATGAGATGCAAACCCAGTGAGTCTAACCCACGTAACACCTGCCTCTAACCCCTGTTCTGAACATCTTGTTGCAGTGAGGTTTCATTTTCCCCTTCCCCTGGCTTCTTGTTTCAGAGTCCTACTGGATGGGAATCGTGGGCATGACCTCGGGGTCTGGGGTTAAACGCTCAGCATCTTCTCCCAGACTTCGTTCTTGCCAACTCTCCACTTAAATCTCTTCCCAGTCCCCAGGCCTGGGGCCTCCCCGGTCACTTGGCCCAGAACGATGTCTGCCTGATTCCTCCATCCTTCCTCCCCTTGTTTGTCTCTACAGACACCAGCTGTTTCCCACATCTGCCTTGTGGGGTGACCTGGACTCAGCTGACAGACAAGAACAAGACAGTGCAGGAAACTCTGTCTGACGGGGTGACCAGTTTCCCACCCAGACACCTGTCTGCAGCACAAGGCAGACAGGAAGGGGCAGGGCTCAGCTTCTCAGCAGTAATATTTTTCTATTGGAGCCTTGAGGAGTCTTGAATACAGAGCAGATTTCCAGAATGGTTGCTGAGACACATTCCCCTCCTAACAAGAAGAAGTATTCCTTTATAATGGGAATAATTCTAAGGAAGCATGCGTTGGGGGTGTAACAGAGAGAGGGGAAACCACCTGAACACATTCAACATGCCAAAACTTTCTAAAGTGTGGTGGCCTGGAACAATAATTATGGTCATGTTTCAGGCAGCTGCTAAGAGGCTGATTCTGGAAGATGTCTGGGGAGTGAGTGGAGGTGTAGTGCCAGCTCTCTGACTTAGCTCTGCGACCTTGGACAGGTCGAGTTCACCTTAGGTTTTTAATCTCTTGATATTTGGATTAGATTCGGGTCTCGGGACTCTCCACATGGCTTCCTGCATGAGGTGGTCATTGAGCGAGAACTTGAAGGCCAGTCATAGCTGGGACCAGAAGAGAGTAAGAGGTCGTCAACCCTACGTAAACATGTCTTAGCACAGGATGGCACGCCCAACTGATGACACTAAACGTAGGCTTGGGGTATTTACTTGCCAAGTCTAAGTGAAAACATACTTTCTTAGGAAAGGATGTTAAAACCAAATGTAGCCCATTGGTCTAAGGCTAGTCATTCTGTAGGATATAGGAAGACAATCACAGTCGTTAGATGGAAAGCAGCCTTCTTAGCCGACGGGCCACGATAAAGGGTTGGATGCTGAGGGCCGGAATCAGGGATGTACATCAGTGGCTCTTACATCTTGACTTAGCAACCAGACCAGTCCTTTTAAATGCATCAAATGGTGTCAAACCTCTGTGCCAAGCCCTATAGTGTCTCCCTCATTTTACTCAGAGTAAAACCAGTTCTCCCAACGGCCTGTCAGGCTTGTGACCTCACCCCCCAACTACTGGCCCCCCCCTTCACTTAACTCCAGTCCTCTGGACTCCTTGACGTCCCTTGCACAGGCCAGGAATTCTTCCACCTTACAGCCTTTGTCACGGGCTGTTCTTTTAGATGAGAACATTCTTTCCCATCCGTCCTCATCCCTCACCTCCTCCAGCTCTTCACCCAAGTGTCATGTTCTCAATGATCCCCACCCTGACCCCACACCTTACATCCCTCCTGGCACTCCCACGCCCACTTACCTTGGCTTCCTCTTTTTGTTCCTTCCATAACAGTTACCGTTTGGGCACATACTAGAAAATGTATTTATCACTTATGATCTGGCAATCCTTACCCCTCTTGCTGCTAGAATGACAATGTCACGAGGGCAAGGACATGCATCTATTCCAGGTTCTGAGGCTGCGTGATAAACACTGTGCTTGGCCACAAGCAAGACGCACCTGGTGGTAGCCAGGCTGAGTTCATGTCTTGTGGACTAATGGTCAGGCAGGGAGAGTCTAGGAAGTGCTAATGGAAACACAGCAAGTTGGCAGAGTTGAGGAAAGCCACACCAGACGCGAGATGTGAAAGGTACAGTAGGTCTTACCCAGGTGACAGGAGTGGGACGATGACCCAATGTAAGCATAAGCCAGGAAAGAGTTTTTCTGGCTGAGGGCACAATCTGTGCAAAGTCCCAGACATAAAGGAGAGTGTTAAGGCAGTTATATAATTCCCTGAGTACGACTAGAGCACCGTACAAGAATGGGAAGGGGTAAGAGATGAGCCTAGCGGCACGTGCAAGGCTTTTATAAGCCAAACCAGGACATTTGAATGTTATCCACAGAGCCATGGGGGTATTCAATGATTATAAGCACTGAATCAGCCGAGACGATCCTAGAAGGCTTCCTGGAAGAGGTGATACATGTGCTTAACTTGGAAGATTAGGAAGAGATAACAGGCAGATGGCAAAACAGATTAAATGAATTCCTCCTTGTCCAAAAGCACTGGCTTCTGGAGTGTTCTGAGATCCTCGTTTGGGGTGTAGCTTTGACTTTTCATGTGGATGAATTCGACACTCATTTTCAGCTTGTTCCTGAGAAGGAATGAGACTCGCCCATCCCCCAAAGTTGTCACCACCATAACTATTGTCAGCATCATCACCACCATTCTCACCACATCGGCAACACTACTGCCAATACCAAGGTCACCGTCACTGCCACCGCCACCATCCTCATTAAATGAGCACGTATTATATGCCATGCCCTGGTGCTGAGTGCTTTACTTAAACTGTATACTTTATCCAAAACACTTCTCTGTGACAGGACTCTTACTACGTCCGGTTTCACAGATAGAGAAACTGAAGCTCCCCAAAGGGTATATAACTTGTTGGATAGCAAGCGCTAAGTCAATAAGAGGGAAAAAGTCAACCCCGTCTCCTTCTAGGCTGGTGCTTTTCTCCACTTGACTGGCATCCCCCGACCCCCCATTTTATCTTCCACTTGTTCACATTCAAACAAGCCTCTGCATTCACTGACTGTTCCCTGCCCTCTGCCAGGCACGAATCCACCCTCCGCGCAAGGAGCTTCCAGGGGAGCCCTCGTACTCAACGTCACACCTTGTTGCTTGGTCTCATTACATTTTCCCGTCAACCCTCTGAGTGCCCTGAGCCTCAGCATGGCAAAATGGTATTTGCCCCAGGTCCCACAGTGGGAGGGAACAGTCAAGGCTTTCAGACCGTCCAGGGCATACTCTCTGCTTGTGACCCCCCTGTTGATTCTGGGTCAGAATCCAGCCTCTGTCTGTCTCCCAGCCTCGGGTGAGACCTGCAGCCAGGGCCTTGTGGGGCATTGGCCAGGGCTGCATTTCTGAGCCGCTCACACATGCAGATGGAGGTGTCAGCTTGGGCAGCTCACCCAGAGGAAGAAAGACCTGAAGCTAAGCAACCTCTCCAGCCCAGAGGGGAAAAGGAGATAATCCTGGCCTGTAGTCATTGACCTGGGCTTGCTGACGGAATCCCAGAGTGGGTGGCCAAGCCATTTGTGGGACAGCCTAGCCACATGGTGCTGGGAATCCTACATGTAAACTAGCCACCACACGCGTTTGTGCTGTGGGTGGTAGGTTTTCTTGGGAGGCCATCTGTGGGAGAAGGTGGGAAGCTGCTTGGGGGTGTCAGGGAATCTGGGAGTCCTGCTAAGAGAAGACTTTATCAGGACGTGGCTCTTCTCTCCAGGCCTTGTTTCTTTCTCTATGAAAAGGGGACCCTGACTCCCACTCTGCCTGCCATTTGAGGGACAGTGTGGAGGAATGGTTACAAACAGGAAGCAGAGGCCAGGCCTCCTGCCAGCCCAGTGACTCACCTCTGCATCTTAGTTTCCTCTGAGATGTAAAACAGGGATCTGAAGAATAGGGCCTTATTGGGATCGTTGGGAAGAGTAAGACAATGCACATTGAGTTCACAGGCCCCGAGTTTTAATAAGGGATAAAAGGCTGTTGGCTAGTAGACAAATCAGCAGTGAGCCTGGCCAGGCTGTGAAGAAGGTGTCTTCCCCTTACTCCTACTAGCTGAAAACTCTGTGTTTGGAGTGGGCTTTAGAATTCTGCATCATCTACGTATATACCGGTAGAGAGGCTCAGGGCAAGTTTGTTTTGTTGCAACATTCTGAAGCCTCTATTTTCTCATCTGCAAGATGGGTAGCTAATAATGATAGCCTCACAAGGTTGTATAGAGTCAACAAGCTAGCACGTGGAAACCATCTGACACGTGGCAGGCCCTCAGGAAATGCTGTGCACACATGTGCACGCGTGTGTGTGTGTAAAGTGGTGTGAACCTATATGAACAGGCTTCCCCAGTCTTTTCCAGGTCAGACCTAGGAATATCTGGAAGGGTAGATGGAGCTAGCCATCTCCACCCTTCTCTTCCCAGTTGTAGGCCCTTGATCAGCAGGAAGCTTGTGGCAAGAGGAGACCCCAGGACAGGCTCTGAACAGGCAGTTCTCAAAGAGGCGAGAGGAGGGGCCAGGGGAGGGAACAAGTGCTATGCCTCACTCTGCACTGGGCACAGTGGGAGCTGGTGTGGAGACAGCATTATTTCATTGACTCCTTCCCAGAACCCTGTGAGGCCTTTATAACGACCCTCCTCTTACAGATAGGGACATGAGGTCCACCAGGTGCCAAGGACTTGCCAAAAGTCATGCAGTACCAGTGTGGAGCCCACCCTGAACCCAGGCTGGTCTGCTCCCAAAAGCCTTGAGAGGGCTCAGGAAACGCAGCTGCATTTTCAAGCAAGTGTTGGAGAGGAGGTTCCAGATCTGCCTCCTGAGCTCAAACCTCCCAGACTTTGCTGTATTCTGATTGGGGGTCCTTCCTTTAGGTTTCAGATACCTTTCTTTGGGGAAACGCTGAAATGGCCGGGGCTGACCTAGAGGAAGGAAGATTGTTACTCTGTGCCTGCCGAACCAGAGTGGCCAGACCAGCCTGGGAAATTAACTGGAGGCAGGGCTCTGGAAGCTGATGATTTGGGAGAAGCTGATGGAATGGGGGAGTGGCAGAAGGGGGAACATGCGAGGGAGGGTTTGTAGAGAATGTGCATTTCTAGGTCCTTCCTGGCGAGACTGAGAAGGATTTTCAGACAGATGGAAAGGTAGAGACCATTAACATCAAATCTGAATGTAGAGCTAAGGAGAACGAAGCTCAGAGAAGTGAAGGAACTTGTACAAAGTCACCCAGCAAGGGAGTGAAAGAGCAGGGGCTCCCTGACTGTATTCTGCCTGTATATACATGCATTCGTGTGTCCCTCCATTCATGGGTCCACTGAATGCCTGTTCTGTGGTATAAAGGCTCAGTTCCACAGCAGACGTGCTGCCCAGACTGGCCTGGCATCCACGTGGAAGTGAGTCAGTACGAGGAGGGCACCGGACTAGGATGCTGAGCTGTGGGATGAAGGTGAGAGTGTCATTGGTCAGACCAACGCGGGAGGAGGTGGTGCTAGAGACGACACCAGAAGATGAAGAGGGGCTGGTCAGGAAAAAGCAGCGGGGGGAGGAACCTCAATGGCTAAAGACTTAAAAGTAGGAAAGCACCGCGAGTATTTGAGGAACCAGGAAATCAATAAACAAGCCACTGGATGAGGGGAAGAAGGGAGCCAGCTGAGGTCTAAGACGCGTGTGGAGATGACATCCTGCAAAGCTTTGAACGCGTGGCAAGGACTCTGGGTCTTATGGGAAGAGATAGAAGCTGTTGGATTTTTGCTGTGTGAGGTGCGACAAGAAGCAGGAGGGAGAAATCAGCTGTGAAACTGTCCCTCATGGGTCATAGAGCCCAATGGGAAAGAGTTACCGAGGGAATTGTGCAGGAGACATTAGATGTAACTGGATCGTTCTAAAGTTAGAATGTGGGCAAGGGCAGTGGAAGGGGACAGATAAAGGAATAGGTGAGTTCAGGACAAAGAGGCTGCCCAAGTCTGGGAGGTGGGAGAGAGGGGACAATAGGCAGGAAAGGTGTCACAGATGGTGAAATATGAGCTGGTAGGAAATTGGAGTCAGCACACGTGTATTTAGCATTAAGCACCTCCTGAGTGTTAGGCCATGTGCTAGGGCTTTTGCATATTTCTTTTGTTTGATCCTTAAGACCATATAAAATACAGTGTTTTTTTGTTGTTGTTGTTTTTTTTTTTTTTATCACTCTTTTAAAGATGTAGAAACTCTGGGTGATGGCAGTGAAGGGATTTTCCCAAAATTGTTCACCAAGTATGAGGCAAGCAAGGACGCCAAGCCCGGCCTTTTGTCTCCCAGGGTGGTACTCTTCCCACTCAGCCTCAGTTGTTACATGTGGACTTGGCTCTGCCCTCAGTATCTCCGCTTGGACTGGAGGGTTTTCTCTACGTTCTTTTGTGATGCTAACATTTTGTGCTCCTCTTGGAGGTGAAGAGGTTACCAAAGAATATTTTAGGGGAGGCATAGCCTCTACAAAGATAGGGAGTCTGGGAAGAAAACGTTCTAAACTGGGAACAGCAAGGAGTTGGAAGCAGAAAGGCAGGCGCTGCCTGGAAAAGGCTGCTGTGAGAATGCCTACCCAGCATCAAGCACCTGGGTACTTAAATTGAAAAGAGAAGCAGAGATGCTAGCCATGAGTGCAAGGGAAGAGTTAGAGAGCAGGCGACACGAACAGGCACTCATTCATTCTGTGTCTGGGCCTTGGAAAATAAGAAGGAACAAGACCAACAGACACATGGCTGAGCTCTGAGCACATGCCAAGCCTTGTGTGCTCAGCGTTTTTTGGTACTTAGTTCACTGATCCATTATCACAAGCTCAGGGAGGTGTACGCATCCACTCTTCGCATTTAATGAGTGAGGTAACTAAGGCTCAGAGAAAAGTCCCATGCTCCAGGTCACACCTCAGTTAGGTGACAGAGCTGCTGGGGCTGATACTTCCATCTTCCTGTTCATTGCTACATTGTAACTGTTGCCCAATTGCAGCAGGGGGAGCGAGGTTGGGAGGGAGGGCAAAGAGGCAGAGAGGAAAAGAGGTAGATATAGAGAACAAGCCCACAGGCTAGAGACAAAGATGCTGTCTGAGGCTGGGTGAGCATTTGGCCACTTTGCCCCGGCAGGAGGTGAATGAGGTCATTAAATCCATGTGCGCAGATGGGGGACCCTCTGGGGAAAGTTATATGCAAATGTCATGATGCAAGGAAATGAAATCTGCTTGCGTGAGCCCAGCCTGGGCTCACGCAGGGAAAGACAGGTCAACCCCTGCGTGGGGAAGACATTGGCTCTGCTAGGCTCTTTTCTAGAGGAAAGCCTGCCCAAGGTCACAGAGCACGTGGAGGGACGGAGTGGGAACTGAAACGGAGGCCTCTCACTTTTCTTTCTTTTTTTTTTTTTAATTTAAAAAATATTTTAATTTTTATTTCTCATTTCCCCCAGCTTTTGTAATATATACAGATGACACATTGTATGCCTCTCATACAATGCTTATGCTCAGATTTGCTCCCTAGTTCCTTCAACCAACTTTTATGCAAAAATCTCTGGGACATGTTCCCTACCAGGAGAACGTCAAGCTCCTTAGAAGGTGGTCTCGGCTTGCTGAGACATGCTTTTGTTGTTTTCATCATTGCCCCCCCAAACTGTCTGCGTGCAGATAGTTATGTTTTCTTAAAAGACACATCCTTACTTGACTTGATCACTGCAACAGTCCTGTAAGTTTGCTATTCCACTGTACAATGCTATCAACCGACTCTGGGGTGGTACATTAGGATTTTTCACCCATGATGTCATTCAGCCCATAGAGTTCACAGTGCCAGGGGGTTCTTATCATAGTTCTACAGCTAGGGTCCCGAGGCTCAGAGAGAGGTAGCTTGTCCTACTTTCAATACCATGTTTGTCACTTATCGTTATGGGCAAATTGTCTGCCCCTTTCTGAGCCTCAGTTTCCCCATCTGTAAAAGGGTAATTGTTTTAGTACCTATCTCAGGTACTAAACTCTTACAGAGTTGTCAAAGGGCTCGGGAAAGTGTTTAACACATTGCCTGACCCATGACAAATGCCACCAGAAGTGGAAGATGCGATGATAATGACCATGGTGATGTTGATGAAAGTGATCAGAGGGCAAGGAAGAAGCACGGCCATGACTTGACCTTGACTCTGCTGTGTCCCCGTTCCAATGGTTGTCCGCATCCTGCAATGCCTCTCTGAAAGTTCCTGCTTCCAACACAACCCCCCGATTCACCTCTTCTCTTTTTGTCTTTGCAGGTCACCCCCTTCCCAATGTCCTGTGACCTACAAGGAGACTGTGCTTGTCGGGACCCCCAGGCCCAAGAACACAGCCGGAAAGACCTCCGGGGTTACAGCCATGGCTAAGGAAGGAGAGGGAGTGGTCAAAGAATGCCCAGCGCCAGGACCCGCATCCCTTTGGTATTGATTTCACAGTCAGCTGCTCGACGGAATGGCCTCTCCACACCAGGGATCCTTAGCACCCAACCGGTCTGCCTTTAATTTCACCCAGGAAGGACTCACAATGGGGACGCATGAACCAAGTCTCGCCATGTTGAATGGAATGGAATCCCATCCCAAAGTCTTAGATGGATTACACATACAGCGTGCAGCCCCAGAGCCTCCTAAAATTCTAACCATTTGTCACATGGCCACAGCAAGAAACATGTCCTGTACCTAGGAGTGTGCACATCTGTGGTTAGCACACATGCATGCACACGCACCCATACAAACATCTGTGTGAGGGCAGTTTTGGAGGATGAGCAGAACTAGACTGGAACAAAGTCAATCTTTCCTTTCCCAAGCTCCTAGCTAACACTGTCCTTGGGAAAAAGAGAGTTGCAAAAACCGCTAAGACCAAGTGTTGAGATGCCAAGATAGCTCCCAGCCTGAGGCTTGGAATATGTAGGGCACACACAATGGTGTGGTCCTTTGGGATTAGAAGTGAAACGGTCTCTGATCACCTACCTTCTAGGGAAATAGGACCCAGAAAGAGGTCAAGAATCCAAGGTATACAAAGCCCCCCAATTTTTCCGCTGCCATGGGGGATTTACCCCAACCCCAGGGTTTTAGGCCAAGCTGGAAATGGCTTATAATTGCAATGTCAAGGTATTATAACAGCCCCCTGCTTGAGGCGTGAGGCCATAATATCCTTCCAGAACCTACCCATTCCCCACATCTTGCCTTGGGACCACATTTGCTGCTACTTTCCCTGCTGCTCTATCCTATACATTGAGTACCCCAAGATGGTAGGACTGGGTTAGGAAAAACCCCACACAACCAAACAGTCTGCCTTAAAAGCACCCGCATTGTCCCACAGCTCCTCACTTCCTAGCACTTCTGCAAAAGAAACACCCTCAGTGGCCCACCTGGTGAGAAGGTAAGTCCCCCATGGTTGGGCTTCTCATCCTGGAAGGGAGATGCGGGACTTCAGATGCTGGAGCCTTCGCTGAGAGTCTGGATTGTCTAAGCCAGTGTTAGATTTTCTAATCAAGTGGAACAGTGTTAAAGTTCTGTGATGTTGGAGCCACCCAGAGACTGTTAGAATTGTAGGAAGTCTTGAGTTACTACTGTTAACCAGGCCTCCCTGCCTCTCCAGGCTACAGCAGGCGTTGGTCCCGAGGACCTCACAGTGGCTACACTTCTGAAACAGAGAATCATCTCGGATGTGGTCAATCTAGACTGTTCCAGAGGCCATCGGAGGGAAGCCCCAGAGTTCACAGCCTCAGTCCCCAACAACCCAACATGGTCACCATGTTTTCCATAGTCTTCCATCCTCCAGTACTCCCATCCATACCTGGGGTTGGGTCACCCTTCCCTCTGCTATGTTCAGCCTCCAAAAGTTTCAGAGTAAATTAGTCAAACACACGTGGAAGCCTCCACCTCTCTGGGGTCCTCTTTGCCTCTTTAAAGCCAGTTACCCGTCCACTCCTTTTCATTAATGTGGGGAGAGATTAACACAGAATGAGGGGGAGAGAATGGTTACGTTTGACATCATTTCTGAGGCCTGGAAGTGAGAAAGAGGTGATGGGAGGGTCTAAACTAAATGTATCACACAAAAATTGCAGTAAATCAAATCATGTCAAGCCTAGAGAAGACAACCAGTGAAAACAAAGTCTGGCATAGGAATGGGAAAAACCAGGCACGTTGGCTGACCCTCCTTGCTCTTGCATCTGAGGCAGGCATTGGTAATCATTTATCGCCCTTTTTCTTATGGGGACCAAAAATAACTTCAGAAAGCTTCTTACTATATCATTCCCAACAGCAATTACCAGCTGACCAAAAACACTTGAGGAGACACTTACTGGCCATCTGTGGTCTGTTACATTAAAATATACATCAAGGGGCTTTTTGCACAGGGGCCCACAAATGAGGATACAGTGCTGAGGTAGTTTTGTGTGGCTTGTACCGTATTACAAACTCTTGAGATTGAATGCCAGAATGGAGAGGCTGCCACCATTGTTAAGGTCGGGTCCAAAGCCTGTATGTTTCCTCCTTACATACTCATATCTCATTTATATTCAGGACATTTTTTTCTGTAATTACCAGGGCTGATCTTTAGCAAAGTAATAATACTAATACTAGAAGAATTGATCCCATTGTGTACCCCTCTCTAGTATCTTAGAACTCTTGCCAACTCTTAAAGCCCTTCTCTTGCCCTGGCTGAGTTATCCTCCTGTGTGGTGTTAGAAGATATGAACTAAGAAAACTTCCTTTATTACACCAATCAGTGCAAAAAGCCTTGGAGACTCAAAGACAGCATTAGCAATGGCGGGTTGCAGGAGCCACAGAAGAACCTCACCAGCCTCCCTTAAAGTGACCCTCGTCTCCTTCCTTCACTCTCACCCTTGTTTATCCCCACACTCTCCAGCTGAGCAAAGTTTCCGGGAGGCTGACTTCTATCTTCAGATTCACAGATTAAGTTGAGCCCTTCTGAGCAAAGATCCACCCACAGTTTCCCTACCATCATTCAATTCTGTTACTCGCATGTTTGCCAGGGCTACTAGGCAAGAGAGGCTACTTGATTGATAACCAGCCTCGTGCCCACATGGAAGGTGTATTTAATAGGTCCTTGCCAGACCTTAATGGAGGAGGGTCTGCTCTAGTTGTGCCACTCACGGATACCCAGTTTCATTTTCCTGCTGGGAATGAATTCATTGTCTTACCCTTTCGGTCATCTGTTGAGGACAGTAGACTACTCACAAGAAGGCACTCTGAAGCACTAGTATGTCAGCAGCTGAGGGGACCTGAAGCACGTGGGGGTTCTGGGAATGTAGAAGTATTAGCACGTTAGCAGCATGAAAGAAAAGATGGTGTAGACCAGGGGTGTCCAAACTTTTTTCAATGTTTTTTACCAAGGGCCATATTCGGTAAAATATACAAACAGCCGGGCCACTCACTCGAGGTGAAGTACGTATTGCCTGGTTTATTTAAGTAAACTAAATATATTTTTGGAATTTGCTGCGGGCCAATAAAAAATGGATCACGAGCCGCAGTTGGCCCACGGGCCGCAATTTGGACACCCCTGGTGTAGACAGTCCTCTCAGCCCTCTCTTGGGAAGCCTTTTCAAGCCACAACCCTAACTGCCTGCACAGAGGACTTGCATGACCCCTTGCCCCCAGATTCTGTGCCAACCACCTCTTAAGGGAAGACAGTCCTTGGGAAGTCCATTTTGGTGGCTGAATTGGGTGTTACGGAAAGGAGAGATCAGTGGTCACAAATAGTAGGGCTCTGAGGATGGAGCTGCTACTCCTGGTTTCAGCATGTTGAGTCACTGCCTAGACAGTTCTCTTGGTCTTATTCCCACCTTGGCCAATGCTTAAATGCTATTTGTTCAAAATAATTATTTGAGACAGATTTCAACTACCTCTCTTCCAGGTTTGATTTAACTTGGTTGTAACTGTCAATTTGTTATAGGTCTTACCTGTGTTGGAAGGAAGGAAGGAAGGAAGGAAGGAAGAAAGAAAGGAAGGAAGGGGAAAAGAAAGGAATGAGGGAAGAAAGAAAGGAAACCATGCATTCAAGTTAACAGTTTTGAGGTTTTATGTTTTGTTTTGTTTTTTGTTTGTTTGTTTTTTCTGGAACTACTTCAAGTGGGAAAATAAAAAGAAATTGATGGGGTCAAAACTGTACAGATAGAAATTAATAGGAGAGGAGATGAAAAGGAAATAAAAATGCATGATTAAAAATAAGAATTAAAGAAACGATTTTTGTGCTTCCTAAAGGAAATTGTTTCTTCTGCAGATGGAGTAGGTAGACACAAGCGTTAAATATCTCCCTACCAGGAGACACAGAGTGGGATATTATAATGCTGTTATTTTACATACATTGTGGTAGGTCCAGGAAATAAGGCATCTTCCCCCTTGATATGTAATTGTTGTTGGGGGAGTGGTTTGTCTGTTTGGTGGCAATCAGTGAGAGCAGGGAGTAGGAGGGCTTGGAATTGGTTTTACCAAATATTTAGGGCAGATTGTGTTGTGCTTTTCACATTATAAAATGTTTGCATTGATCCGTAGAGCACTGGGCTTTATAAAGACTGCACTTAGAACCACGCTGCACAGTCCACTTTCCTAAAAAGCTGCTACATGACCAGACAGGTAATTCCCATGGTTTTTGAGAAACAAAATAAACCAAGCAAATAGCCAATGGAAGAACTAAATAGCAAATGAATAAAGAGCCTAGTCTTTTTTCATTTACTCCAGTTTTGCCAAATTCCTACCAATTGTTTGATATTTGAAAGAAATATTTAACAGCCAAGAGAGGAATTATGTCCCTAGAATAAAAACCTACAATTCCTGACTCCAGATAGCAGATTGCTCAGTGATCTTGAATAAGTCATCAAATTGCCTCTCCATTTGCCTCAGTTTCTCCAGCTGTAAAATGGAGATAATACTACTTACCTACCTCACAGTGGGAGGCCAGGGGATTGTGAGGCCCTGAGGTTTTAAATAGGCTGTGGCCATGTGTGAGAGCCGAGGCTGGACACAGAGTCCGTGGGTTACTTTTCAAGAATGCCCAGGCCCATTGGCCTTTTAACAAAGACAGGGAGTGCTTGTTGGATGTGTCAAGGAATAAAGCTGGAGCTTCTGGATTATTATCCATGTTAAGAGAGAGGCTTGCATTTAGGGGTATTTCATTCTTAGGTAAATTGGACTTTTCCTCCCTTATTCTGGCCTTCACCAGTTCTATAATTTGATTTAAAGCCGATTACTTCTTACAGTGTAAAAGTTAGTTTACTATTGTTTGTTCAATACTTCCAGGCCATTTCCAACTTTATAGAGGAAGGGAGTCCCTGAATTCTCTTCTTCTCAGACTTAAAATCTCACATTGTGTGTTTCATTAAAAGAAGATTTGGCTTTCTGAGTACAAATAACTCGGGGCTTCTTAAACTATACACCAGCAGTCAGTGAGAGGATTTTGAACAATTATTGAGTTGCTTTCTTGGGTCTCTATAATCAATAACCTGTCCGCAGATATCTATCTATATAAAGATATTATATATAAATATAAATTTACATATATATGCACATGTATATATAGTTGTACATATATGTGTGTATATATATACTTAAATGTAATATTTACAAAATAAAACTGTGATCTCGTCTAGAGAAAATGTATTCATATTACAAACTGCTCTTCCATATTTATGTATCATATTATACTTTTTTATTATTGTTATAATTATTATGGGTATTTCTAATTATGATGTTGAAATCTGTTTGGCACCTTCTGGAAACTACCAAAAATGACTCTTCATTGAAGTGCTTAAAATCTGTTCTCATGAAAATTCTACTGGCCTACCATGAAAAAGGAAAAAAAAAAATCTAAACACCAAAAATAAAACACAATTCCAATCCTTTTTCTGTACCTCACGCGCATAAATTTGCTGCTCCTATTTTGGATTTTATTTTTTTTCCTGTTTATGTGTTTTTATGGATCTAAGTTAAGTCTTTCAGCAATATATAAAAATGTAAATAGTAAACTTTATTTATTAAGAATGTCATCTTTTTTAATTTATATTTACACAATTGTTCATCTAATTTATTTTTTCTATACGGTTTTAAATACTCAGACATATTTTGCGGTTCATGATATTTTTATCCTGTTCTCATGGATTTGTTATTCCATACTGTTTTCTCTGGTCTCAATTACAGGTTGGATCTCACAAAAAAACTAATGTCAAAGACAGAAATATTTTGCCACTGTTGATTACTATACCTTAAAGTTCTATATTATGAAAATATATAATAGCTTGTATGCTTCAATATGTAGTGGTGTGGTTTTTGTCTGTTGTGGAAATCTAGTGGACGCTCATATATACACATTAATGGAAGAGAACCCCGGGGCCTAAATTTAGAAGCTCAGTGAGGTCAAATCCAATATATACCCAATCTTCTGCCTAAATAATTCCAGGAAAGCATCTACATTTTGCAAATGCAAACACTGAAAAACATTCTTACATGCTAAGATAGTTAGTTCTAAGATAGTTAGTTTTCAGGGCATGAAAATGAGTATCACCACCAGCTATCTCTAGTCTCTAGTCTTTTGGATGCTATTGTCAACAATATACTTCCAACATATTCATTATTTTCATTTTTCCCCTTCATAATTGAATACTCAGTCATCCAAGTCATCAAATGAACCTGCAACTGAGAATGAAGTTTTGCTGTTTTTGATCTGCTTATTGGATCTCATTTTTTAAATCTTATCACTAATTGAGTAGCTATTTAACTGCCTTAGGAATTAGTTTCCCCATCTGTAAAACGGAAATATTAAAAGTACCCAAGTCATGAGGTCGTTGCTCGAACATGACAAATGTGCAAAGTTACTTGAACTGCAACAGATACTAACTCTTATTACGATTATTATTAGACGGGCTGCTTATGACAAGTATTAATAATATACTAATTTTCTAATATCTGCTTGTGTTTTTTTTTTTTATTAGTCTCAGGGACACACAATAACACAGTGATTAGACATTTATACACATCACAAAGTGGTCATCCTGCTCAGGCCAGTACCCATTTGCCATCGTACGTCATTGTTACAGTATTATTGACTATATTCTCTATGCTATACTTCATAACCGCAGGACTATTTTTTTGAAATTACAGTTGACATTTAATAGTATTTTAAATTTGCTTCAGGTGTGCAGTGCAGTGGTTAGACATATCTGCTTATTTTTTATAAGAATAAAATCAAGATGCACTAAAGCGTTCAGTCGCCCAGGCCCTGCCATGGAGTCAAGTTACTAGCACTGTGCACTGAGCTGGTGGCTAGCAGTACCACCACAGCACAGGCCAAAATATGGGATACTTGAAATGTTGGATTCTGCACAAAAGGGCAGTTTGGCACAATCAGTGTGAATTCCATCAAAGGGCAGGGGTAAGGAAGTCAGGACTACCCATAACAGGATTTTGGGACTCTTTACAAACACAGCCCCATTTTGTTTCATTATTTTATTTGGGAAGGCACCAAATAAAATAATAAAATAAAATGAAGGTCATTGCTAAATTCTGCCAGATAACTGGTTATTTCCACAGTAAGATAAAGGATTAAAGAGAAGATTTTATTCAGTTCCACTGAATTCGCTATGAAGACTGAAACAAAATGTAAAGAAAAGCTTCGTGAAAAGAGGCAAATATTTCCCAAATAGAAAAAAAAAATTAAGAGAGAAAGTCTTAATATGACTTTTTGTACTCCTTGATTTTATCTGCAGAGAAAATCATGGGGCAAAGAGACTTCTCTTGGAAGATGAGAGATATGAGGTCTAGTGTCTTTTAAACACACACACACACACAAATAGTAATGGAAAAATTCACTGGACTTTAGTTGCTTAATCTGTTAAATGGGAAAATTACTTGTTTCTCACTTTAAAACAGGCAGAAACATTCAGCATATAGATCTCTTTGTATTTGTCATCCAAGGTTTAGAGTTTGCCTAACCGAGGAAAATGGTTTTAAAGTTTTCTTTAGTAAAATAAAAGGAGTGACATCCTCTCGTGCTATGCTGGCATTGGTAAATGTATCCAATTCTTAACCTTCAGTGTCAGCAATAAGCACCTAGGGCAAAAGCATAGCCTCGTTAGCCGTCAGAAGAAATCCTGGAGAAGTCTTGCTTCCTTGGGCCAATGTTTTAAACTCTCTACAGGGATGAGGCTTGGGGTGGAAAATAGCAGTGCTGTGTAAATGCATGAGTTAGGACTCAGTAGAACCAGAGACAAGTGACATCTGCCCTTTGTGACCTGGCATAAGCCACTTACCTCTTTTAAGATAGGAGGAGTCAGCAATGAGAAAAAGGCAGGGGATACGTTCAAGTAAATGGAACCAGCGGAAACAGCATCTTAAGTAAGAAAAAAACATGGCACTCTCCAGAAACTGAATAAAAGGCCAATACACTTAGAAAACATAAAGAGAGCGTGACAGGGGACCAATAAGAGGGTGCAGAGGTTACCATGAACTATATTGTGGATTTCAGGCATTGTCTTAACAGCGATGGGGAGCTGTTGAATGCGTTTTTCAGAAAGAGCCTTACGTGATCAGATTTTTGGTTGAGAAAGATCCCTTAGATGTCAGTGTGAAGGTAGGTAGGAGAAGATGTAGGGAGTTCGAGGATGTGGTGTTGTCCAGGAAAGAAATGATGGCTATTTGGACAAAAGTGATAACAGTGGGTGAGCAAAGGATTTTTTTTTCCCATCTATTAAATGGTGAGACTGGACAAAATGATCTTTAGTGTGTAAAATTCTGTGATTCTAGAAACTCATTGTACACCACTGCTAGTGACTGATTTTAGGTTTTTAAAAATTAATAGTACTTATTTTTAGAGAAGTTTTGGGTTTACAGAAAAATTAAGCAGAAAGTAGTGTCCTTATTTTTGTTTCATTTTAATTAATAAAATATGGGGATGGGGAAATTAGCTATTTTTTTAAGATCGGTTACCAGGAAAATAGAAAACCATGTGATGATGTGTGTAGGTTTGGAAATGCAAGTAAGATTCCTGCTGACCCCTGTCTAGGTTTGTCATGATAAGAGAGGAAGGCTTTGGGGAAGCGGTCAGAATGGAGTTGGATGGGATCTGGTAGCCTAGCTATTTCTATGCTGTGTTACCCTGGGCAGTTCTCTATTTGTTTGAATTTCAGTAGCCTCATCTAGAGAAAGGGATTTATCATTTCTGTTCTAAATGGGCCAAATTCATTATTATTTAAATACCCCAGGGATAGCAATTATTTCAACTTAATCTCAACATAGATTGGTTGGCAGTAATTGCAGTGCTTGGTCACAAAAGGTTTTTATAATGCATCCAGGCTCCAGGGAAAAGGGTAATGTGACTTTGGAAAGTCATCTCTCTGAACTGATTTCCTCCCCCATAGCTGCCTATCATGGAAATGGAAAGGGCAGTGGCAGTACACATGTTCTATGTGCTTTTTCATGTTTATTATAATTTCTTTAATTGTCAAGTGATAAATTGAAGGCTGTGTTGGGAAGGAGCGTCTCCAGGGCTACACTTCATGCCAGTCACAGAACCCCACTTCTGCTTCCCTGACCGGTACTTTTTTCCTTGACTAAGATGCCTCTTGTCTACCTTGATTAGAGATATAATCATTTGTACTATCCTGATCCGCTTGAACAGGTTGCCAGTTTGTACCATGACTGTAACCATGACTGGAGTGTTTTGGCCAAAAGTTGCCTTCCACGACTAGCAGAGGCGTGGTTCTTGGAATGGCACAAACCATTCACTTCCCTATGTACCTCACCTTCTACTGAGCAGTTAGGGTGGGAAAGACAACCCTTATAATCTAAACAACATTCTTATGGTTAGCTATTCTGTGATGGATAGTTTGGATAGTGCGGGATATAAAGATAGAGTTTACCTGACGTAAGGGGAGGGGTGTGCGTAAACCATCCAGTTCACCTGTAGGGCTGCTGGTTTTGAGAGCATCTTTTATGCCGCCTTTGGAAAAGATCAGTGTTGGTAAGTAGAATAAAGAAGCATAGTCCCCAGTGAGGGGAACGTTGGGCTGCCAATTAAAGCACTTAATAGGGAAATGCTAGGTTTACTTCTAGCTCATTCAGTTTCTGCATATCTACCTTTCCCATTGCTTTACTTCCCATATTCAATAAACATAGTTCGAATACCTATTCATAAAGAGAAGTTAAAAAAAAACACACAAAAAAAACTCCTAGTTGTTTCCTCATTAAAAACATGCTTCTATAGTATCTAATGCTGAAGATAAGCATGCCCTAAGATCCAGCAATTCCACTTCTAGAAGGACACCCAACAGAAATGCAGGCATGTGTTCACCAAAAGACAGGTTCTAGAATGTTTATAGCAGCACTACTTGTGATATTCCAAAGTTAGAAACTTCTCCCATGTCCATCAACAGAATGATGGGCAAATACGTAGTATACATTAATGCATTGAAATGCTAGACAGCGATAAGAATAAATGATCTACAACTTTACACAACAGTATGAATGACCCCCACTAAAATGATGTTGGGCAAAAAACAAGACACAAAAAATACATACTACACGACATCAATGTTATGAGGTAAAAAATCAGCAAAGCACCATTAAGGGTGCTAGGATAACTGGATTTCCACATGCAAAAGAGTGAAGTTTGACCTCTACCTCACACTATATGCACAGATTAA
Organism: Rhinolophus hipposideros; assembly: GCF_964194185.1. Classification (NCBI taxonomy): domain Eukaryota; kingdom Metazoa; phylum Chordata; class Mammalia; order Chiroptera; family Rhinolophidae; genus Rhinolophus; species Rhinolophus hipposideros. Next base: position 67,704,901 of record NC_138057.1, read on the forward strand.
CTCAAAATGGATCAATGACCTAAATATGAAAGGTAAAACCATAAAATCCTTAGGAAAAAACATAGGATTACATTTTTATACCATTGAATTTGACAATGAATTCTGAGATATGACACCAAAAGAATAAGCATTGAAACAAAGAAAATACAGCAAAATTAAAAACTTTCATGTATCAAAGGATATTATCAAGAAATTGAAGGAAGTATTTCCAAATTATTTACCAAAAATATATAAAGAATGTTTACAAAAACACAAATAATTCAATTAAAAGTAGTTCAGCCACCGTGGAAAACAGCAAGTTGGTGCCTCAGAAGTTAAACATCGAATTTTCATGACTCTGTAATTCCACTCCAAGATATATACCCCAAATAATTGAAAACAGATATTCAAACAAGTACATGTACACATGTTTATAGCAGCACTATTCAAAATAGCCAAAAGTGGAAACAGCCCAAATGTCCATCAACAGATGAATGAATAAACAAATTGTGGTATACACAAAGGGATATTATTTGGCCGTAAAAAATAATGAAGTACTGATATGTTCTGCATAGTGGATGAACCTCCAAAACATTATGCTAAGTGAAAGAAGCCAGACATCAAACATATCATATGATTTCATTTATATGAAATATCCAGAATAGATAAATTCATATAAACAGAACACAGATTGATGTTTGCCAAGGACGTGGGGTGGGGAGAGGGAGAGCAAACAGGGAGCTGACTACTGGGTAAGGGTTTCTCCTAGAGTGTGATGGAATTGTTTGGAGTCTGGATAAAGGTGGTGTTTGCACAAAACTGTGACTGTATTAAATGCCACTGAATTGCTCACTTTAAAGTGGTTAATTTTGTTATGTGGTTTGCTCACTTTAAAGTGGTTAATTTTGAATTTCACCTAATTTTTTTTTAAATGACTGGAAGAAACTCAGAGATGGATAGCAGTATAAGGATAGAATAAGGAGAATGAGAAAGGAGGAGGAGGAGGAGGAGAAAAAGAACTTCAATTCCTTAGAAGTTAGGATAGTGGGACCCTTAAGAACAACAGAAAGGGTCATCACTGGAAGGTGACAAGAAAGAGCTTCTGGGATGCTGACAATGTCCTGTTTCTTGATTCAAGTTTTGGTTACACAAGGTATTCTGATCAATTTATGAAAATTCATCAAGCACTTATCAGAAGTGCACCTACTTTTCTGTATGTATAGTATGTCAATATAAAAGTTTTTTAAAAAGATTCATTGGCAAAACTGCTCCATTAGAAAGACATTTCTCTAGAGCAATTGAAAGTGGAAGACCCCACTTCAGTTCAGCAGCAAGAATTGGCACCCACATTTCCCCCCACATTAGTGATGATTCTTCAAAACACAGCAAAGCTTGACCATAAAAAGAGCGGGGAGGGAAAGCAATGTGTACTTGTATTGTGGAAGAACAAATAGTTAGGGCCCCTGGATTCCAGTTCTGTTGTTCTGCTTGAGCTCACTGTAACCATGGACAAGCTCCTTCACATCTGAACCTCAGGATTCCTGGGTCCCTGGGGATCATGATGACCAGGTAGAGATGAAATGAGCTGATCTGGGGCTGTTGCTCTCAAATTGAATGCCGGGATGAAACTGTTCAGAAATGTCCTGAAGAAGTGGGTGAAGAAGAAGCGAAAAGAATGGGGTTCATTCCTTGGGAACCTCATCCAACCGTAAATAGAGCTAGAACAGTTTTTAATCTGCTTTACCCAAGGAGCCTCCAAGCAGTGATAATGCCCACTTTGATGCTGCCTTTTCCTTCTCTGGGCTTCATATTTCTAGGAGGCCGTCTAGGATGTAATCAGGTCAGTCAAAGATTCTCAAACACTTTGGCCATGAAACCACACTTCAAGTACAACAGTACATGAAATGCCAATCAAATCTAATCAAAGGGGGGATGAGGGACCCTCCTAGTCAGCCCATCTCTATCTCCTCTGATTATCCCAGGGACAACATCCCAGAGCTTTGGGATTCCAAAGAGCATGATATAAAAGATATAAAAGCAACTGATTTAATCTATTCTGCAGATGGGAGAAATTGACAGAAGCTCAGTCTGAACTTGAACTTGTCACTTGCCCAGAGCCCCCGAGTAGAGGAGAGAGTGGCATTGCTAACTGATCTGTGTGCTGCTATCTGGTATCTGTGCTCTCCAGACAGGAGGTCTTGATGGGAGGCAGTGATCTGTGAGGTCTTAGAAGCCTGGGCTCCACGCCCAGGGATAAAATGGGGGCGGGGAGGAGGTGCGGAGGCGGCCGAGACAGATGATTTTTTGACATTCTCTGTTTTCCCTCTTTCTGACATGTAACCCAGCCATGGTTCACTCCTGGCAGTGGATTTTTATCCATTTAGCGTGCCTATGGCCTAGCCCAGTAGGCGTGTGAGCAGATGGATTGTTGTACTTATCTCCATATTGCTGTGAGGCTGCACCATTCATCAGCCAGCCTGGGCTACCTGTCTGATTGGTGGCTTTTGTTTCCCTCTTTGACCTATGGCTCTCTAAGCCCAGCGTAATTCTTCTCAAAGGCTGCAGAGAGGCTGACCATGTCCCTTGGGCAATGTATGCGTGTCAGCTTGATGAAATCATTGTACCAAATAGTCCCCTCCATATACATACCACTTAAATACTTCATGAAATACATTTATTAACTTTTAAATATATTCATTCATTCAATTATACATTGAACAACAGTTTATTGAGTATTACCATGTGCGATGTTTTAGACTAAGCACTGATAAGAGTGGTAGTTGAGACAGTCACAGTTGCTGCCCTCACAGAGTTTACCATCCAAATATGCAGAGAGAAACAAGAAACTGGCTAATTGGACCACAGTGTTGCAAATGGGGGAAGCCACCCCAGAGGGAAAATTATAAATATTGCAGGCACAGATAACTGTGTGACAAGACCAAGGGGGTGAAATATGGCATGGCTTATTTGGGGAATGTCAAGTGCTCAGGCCACTGGGATCTACACTGGGGATAAGGATAATTTAGGAACCACACTGGGAAAGAAAAGCGCCAGCTAATGCCAGAGGGTATATAAGTCATCAGCAAAGCACCAAGAGCTTTGTAAATATGCATCTTGGTTTGGAGTCCTTCAAAAGAAACCTGAGGCAAGACTTCAAGTACAAGTAGATCACCTGGATGGTGATCCCAATAACTACCAGTAGAGGAGAAGGGATATGAAATAAGAATGGGAAGGTAGCCAAAAGTGAAGTGTCATCGAATATGTCAGTATGCAGCTTAATTCCCTGGGGGACTCTGAGCTCACACTCCTCAGTGTTCCTCTACCTGAGATGCTAGGGAGCTGGGGTCTTTACGTAGACACTCGCATGGAGGGATTTCCCTGGGGCATTTGTCTTCTAGCACATCATATCTCCTGCTGGCAGGAAGAAAGACTCGGACCACCAGGAAAGGCTCTTAGGCACAAAGATGGGAAGTAAGCCCAGCAGACTGTAGGATGGTAAGGCTAAGGGATACAGGCAGGGTTCATGGGATCTGCGAGAGCACTAAAATGTCCAGACATTGTTCTGAGGGAGATGGATAGACATGGGCGCTTATAGAGAAAGCGATGCCAGGAACAAATTTCCATTTTGGGGTAGAGTCCTTCGTGTGGAACAAGGACTGCAAGGGAGAACCAGGATGTACTGAGACCAAACAGGAGGCTGGGGCAGTGGCCCAGGTGAGAAAGAACCTGGTGGTGATGGGCAATGATGGAGAAAAGCACTTGGGATCTAGAGAGTTATAGGAAGTAGCTGGATGTCATCAGTGATTAATTTGATATTGAGGACTGGGGGAAAACGAGTTAGTATGATTTATGTAGAATTCACATACTTGCCATGGACAACAGTGTGTTTAGGGCCCAAAAAGTAGCCATAACAGGTAAAAATGCCATGGTCGGGTGGAGGGAGTGGTTAGGTCAACACCACAACAATCCATTTTTCACAGAAAAGGGGAACTGAGGCCTGGGAATGTGTCATGACAGCCATGGACAGTTGCATGAGCTCTTTAAACAGTTTAAATCCACAGAAAACGGCCCAGAGAGACCCCAGGATTCGCCTCCTAACAGACTGAAGGACTTTTTGTCCATTGCTCATGATGCCCTTAATTCCTTTTACAGCCAGTGTCAGCAGAACCTACTAGGAACCAGGGCGCTCTCATCATAGCCATCTGACACCTTCTTCCAGACCAATGGTGTTCAGACGTTAGCATGCATCCCCTGAAAGGCTTGTGAAGATTTTTTTGGTCCCACTCCAAAGTTTCTGATTCAGTAGTTCTGCAGTAGGGACCGAGAATTTGCATTTCTAAGAACTTTCCCGGAGTTATGGTTGCTACTGATCAGAGGGCCACACTTTGAGAACCATGGATCTAGTCCCTCAACAATCCATGTGTTCACACACCTACTGTGCCAAGCCATAGACATTCTACATGGGTAAAAATAAATAGCACGCTGTCCCTGTCCCCAGGGAGATTCCTGTCTATGGTGACCACAGGACAGAGTGAATACATATTTAAATTCTAACGTCACAGGCCAGCCTGAGAGGGACTCAGGCTTGAGGATAAGAATGTGATGATCAAATGGAATTTTGAACATGAATACCCGTCAGCCGGATCAAGAAGGGAGAGAGGGAACAGTCAGGGTAAGAGAATGTTGGTGGGAGAATTCATGGTGATGAATTTAGAGCACTGCAAGCAGTTCGTTTTTGTCAGAACATCATTTACACGTGGACAACCACAGGATGTAGGGCTGGAGAAAAACCCAGAAGGTTTCTTACAGGAGGTAGCACTTGAGATGAGTCCTGGAGAACAAGTAGGGCTTTAGAAAAGAGAAGGAAGGGTAGCGGCTGAGAAGACGTCATGCCCATGCGACCTCAAGGACTCTCTATTGTCTTCCTTGTTTCCTCTGACTGTGTGATGGAGCATACAGGTGGTATCCTTTGACAAGAGTTGGTTTACAAAATAAGGGCCTCCTCTGTGGCTCCTATAAGAAGCCAGTCTGGGCTTTGCACCAAAAAGAAGCAGCTCATTTTCCTGGATACCCTTGCACCATACAGAACACGTTCCTTTCCAAGATTGAAAACACAGCAAGGTAACATAGCCCACACGTAGGAAGGGAAGTGACATGTCCCATTTTCTCCATTCCCTGAAATACAGACACAACGTGTCTATCCATCCATTCATCTGTGCACACACACACACACACACACACACACACCAATCACACACACAAACCACACACACACCCTCTCTACCAGCACAGGCCAGGGAGGCGATATTCCCAAGGACCAATTTCAAAATCTCTCTCCAAGGATCCAAAGAGAGAACTTAGTTTCCAGACGTTTAGTGCACGGTCCAAGACCTAAACCCAAACCTTGATATTTCTCTTCCGCTAGGGGAATGGCTTTCCATCGAGTTGTTACAAATTTTTCTCTGTTGATATTTTTAAAATATTTTCCACGAAGCTCCCTGCCAAATGCTTTCATCTCAAACATCTGCAGTTCTCCTGTAACTCATGTTAACACATACAAAGCATCAGTTGTTGGGACTCCATTCACCTGTAAATTTAAGTTGTCTTCAGAGCCTGAGATTTGTAAACAAGCTCAGTTCTCAAGAACACAGCTGCCCAAAGTTTTAGCTCGCCTACACCCTTCACGTAGATTCCGCTTACCTTGCTAGACTTACCTTTTGCTACCATCCCCACCACCACCTACCCACCAGTCACTGTCCGTTCCAGCCAAACTGAAGGTCCTTCAGTTACCATCGCTTTCCATGTTTTCTTAGTTCTGAGCTTTGAAGTCAGGCTCTGTGCTTTTAAACTGGAACAGCCGCCATGAAAGACACATAGCTCCCTCCTAGTCTCTCTTTCGTCTTGGCTTAGATAAGCATATTGATAATTGTTATTATAGCTTACACTGATCGTAGGCTTTGCTCCATCCCTGACTCAAAATGAAGTACTTTACATGCACTTATTTCATATACACACGAGCCTCTTGAAATAGAAATAATTATCAATATTCTCATTTTATAAGTGAGGAAACGGAGCCAAGAAAGTTTAAATAATTTTCCCAAGGTCATGTGACTAGTAATGGGTGAAATTTGAATTTGAACCCAGGCAATCCGACTCTGAACCCCTGGACATAATAATGCCTGGTGATGCTCCTTGAAACTTTCTCCAGTCTCGACCATGCCTGGCAGGCTCATGAGTCCCAACCAGCCTATTTCCTCTAAAATAGCCTTAACCATACTATGTTCATTGTCTGTTGACTTCATCCAGGCCTCAAAAACACACAGAAGCTGCTTTTCATTCAACTAGTACCTGTGGGCTCACAGTAGGTCTTCTGTGATTGTTTGAAGAAGATATGAGTAAATTTGGGCAGAGTCTGAGTTAAATCTATTTGTGAAGAAAACACGTGCGGATACAAACTCCAGGCTGTAACTAAACCAGTTACGAAGACAGAAATTTTCGGCATGTTGGTCAAGTCTGCTAACATAAAAATCATATGTTCCTTACAAGCAATCTTTTTCATTCATTCATTAAAAAAGGTGCCCCAAAGACCTCTCTTTGCTAAAGCTTAACCAAGATAAACATGGGGTTAGAGATAGAAAATCTAATTTTTACAACAAATCAGAAATTCCAACACTCAGCACATCCCACTTGTTTGTATTTGGATAAACAGAGTCGAATATGCATGAGACTTTGGCTAATTGAGTAGAAAGCTGTGTTTAACATTTTGATGCCAGGTGGAGAATTGGGCAAACAGAAGGGCATCTGAACACTAGCGAGGGGGCTGGTGTAACCACAATTAGCTCCCCCACCCAGGAGGTCAACTGAGTTTCAGTTGGAGGATGGGTCTCAGTCTTCATAGGCTCAGATGTGAGGAACTGCCAAATTCCTCTGCCTCAGGCTGGGAAGGGTGGGCTCGACAACCTGAACCTCCAAGGTGGCCTCCTGGATTGACCTGCCCACCCTCTCTTGACACTTTAAGGTTCTGATTGAGAGGGTCGCTGGTTATGAGTTAGTTCACGGAGCTGATGATCAGTGGGACTCTCAAGCTTAGACTCCCTCATTGTATAACCAGGATCACCCAGACATCTGACCTCTCCACCATCTTCTAAGTCACTTAGACATTTGTTTCCACTATTTTCAATTTTCACAAGTTTTCTGTAGAGACACATACATCCTCCCCTTCCCCATCCAAAGCTGGCCATTTTCCCTCCTTTTCTTCTGCTGTTTGCTTTTCTTCTTCGAGCTTCCTTCCCCAAGGCAACTGGCCAGAACAAAACCATAAACTTGAAGATAACAGGCTATTCTGCTACCAAAATGATACATAAAAATGTCATTGCACTTATGCTGCAGCCCAGACCCCATCGATGGCCCACATGGCTCTGAGTGATCCAGCCTGGCATTGCCCAATGTATGGGTAGCAGCCACAGGTGGTCACCGAGCGCTTGGAACATGTTCTGAATTGAGACATGCTATAAGTGAAAATACACACTGGATTTCAAAGACTTTGTATCAAAGGAATAAGGTAAAATTTCATTCACAATCGGTCACGTGCTGAAAAGATAAGATTTTAGACATTTGGGGTTAGGTACAATATATTATTAAATATAATTTCACTCGTTTCCTTTTAAATTTTTAAATGTGGCTCCTAGAAGATTTAAAATGACACGTGGGACCCACACTATATTTCTATTGAGCGGCACTGATTTATGGATACTTAACATTCAGCTTCAATTCCTGCCTCTCTTCGTATCACTACCTGTGTTCCAGGTACACTGACTTCCTTCTAGGCCTTCGAACCTGGCAAATCCTTTATCACACCCCAGCCTTTATTTATCTGGAACATTTTTTCACTTCATTTACTCTTACTCATCCTTTGGGCCTGAGTTCAGCTATTACTTTCTTGGAGTGCTATAGTGTGCTCAGCTTCCAAGTTTAGGTTAAGGGCCCCTCTCTGTGACCTCGTGACCCCCCTCTGTTTCCATCTGTCACAGAACTTGTCAGGCCCCTATGACTGACGCTTTGTGCCTCTGTAGGCTATAAGCAACAGGAGCGAATTGCTACTACACATGGTACATAGTAGGTGCCCCACACATACTTAAGGAAGGAAGAAAGGAAAGAAACCTAATCTGATCGTACTGCCTCACGGCATCCCACATCCTATAACAGGGATCGACAAACTATAGCCCAGAGGCCAAACCTGGCCCACTGCCTATTTCCATAAAGAAAATTCTATTGGAACACAGCTATGCTCATTCATTTACATACCATCACCATCTATAGCTGCTTTTGTGAAGCAGAGGTGAGTAATTACCCTACAGACTGTATAGATGCTAAAGCCTAAAATATTTACTACATGAGCCGTTAAAGACAGTTTGCTGACTCCTATCCTATAAGATAATGCTTAGCTCTTCAGGACACATCACTGCTTTACTTGTCCAGCCTTATCTGATGCTATTCCACCTACAGCACCTCTCCATTTCAGGAGCACTGAACACTGGCAGTACCAGAAAATCTCCCTCTGTCGTGCTCATCTATTCCATCTCCATACGACCCAGCAGCTCTCAACACTCTCTAATAAATGTAATTATAATTACATAACACATAGTAAAATGAACATATGTCCACCTATACATGTATCCACTTATATAAGTCTTTCTCCTCTAGACTGTGAACTGCTCAAGAGCAGGGCAACACTTTCAATCAACACTTATCTAGTAAGTACCCCGCATGTGCCACGCACTGTTTCAGGAGCTGGAGACAGACGGTGGTCACAGTGCCCAATGGGTCGAGGCGGTGAGAGTGCTGTCCCTCGAGTCTGTGTCCTCACTGTCCCACCCAGTGCCGGGCGCGTGGGAGTCAGTCACCCAGTGCATGTCTCTGTGAATGAATGAATCTCTTACCAGGATCACACTGTTGTCTTTACACGATGCAGTGAGTGGTGCGGTGAAATGAGGGATCAGACCTGTTCCTATTCCCAGCGTTAAGGGGCAGGCCGGCATGACGTAAAGGTAAAGAACATAGATTTGGGAGGCAAACTGCCTGGGCTTGGATCCTGGCTTTGCCACAGGCTCTCTGTGTTAATCTGGGCAAACTGCTAGACCCTTGTGTGACTCGCTCTCCTTGTCTGCAAAGTGGGGATTAAAAACTCCCATCTTGTAGAAATGCCGTGTACATTCAACGACCAAGACGATAAACATGCAAAATGCACAGACCCGTGCCTGGCTCATAGCAAGTGCTTTACAAATGTCAGTGATCATTATTGTCAGTCATTGCTACTGTTGTCACTGCCTGAGCAAGGGTATGCGACAACTTTAGAGCCTAATTGGCCCAATGGGGACAGTGATATCTGTTCTGCCCATTTTGCTGTGGGAATCAGATAAGCGACATCAGTGAGAGAACTCCATAACCTGTCAAGCACTCCCCAGATGTGAGCCATGGTGATGATTATCTCCCAGATGTGGGGGCCAAGCCATCGTGGACACATCTGCAAAGAGCAAACATCTGGAGGCCTGGCATTCCATCATCCCAACCTCTGCCGCCCTTTCCCCTCCTGCTCTAGTTCCTTTCCTCACACAGCCCCTTCTCCCACCCAGGGGCAGCTTGCCAGTTCCAGGGTTGGAGCAAGAAGAATAACATTCTTCTGTTCTCTGTCCAGTGTGGAAATTCCATCTCTTTGCAATTTCCATCATGTCAGAGTTGCACTGAGGGTCCATTAAGGCTCCTTATGGGAAGAGAGGAGGGTGTGAATGGGAATCCCTTTCACTGGGATTTTCACTAGCACCCCTATATGAAATCTTTCCATTCAGTCACCAAAGCCTCAGTGGGACATGGCTATTGCTAGAATGCAATTAAAAAAAAAAAAAAAATAGGCCAACAGCCAAAGAATGCTTCACTGAATTGAAGCACACATCCATTGCAATTTTTTCCCCCAATCATTTTTTTTCCTGTCTGTTTTCCCAAATGCAACACTGTCTGGGTTACTTCTCAAAGTGGTTTTGGATTTAAGGCTCAGACCGCTTTGTAGGGAGTCCCAAAAAGTAAGTCAATTCAGTTCGATACACACTTATTTAGCATCAAAGGTGTGCCAGGTACCGCGCTGGAGGTGAATGGAAGAACACGTTGGGGGTGGCACAGCCGCTGGGGGTGACAGTCGCAGAACCCAGAGCTTTCTGACATGCTACGGTAGGATGAACACTGAGCCGATCCCTGGCACTTGGGGATCTCCGAGGAGGGGCAGGTGCCCAGTCTGTGTGTTGCCTGACTCCAGCACAGGACCAAGCATACAGTAGGTCCTCAATAGGAATAACATGAATGAATACAGGAGCCCTATATCTGGGAGTTTGAGAAAGGCTTCACAAAAAAAGCCCCAACCGCTCTTGGATCACGGTTGAGTATTTATGTCAAAGGTTCATAGGTTACAAGCAGCAGCAATGTCATTTGGCAGAAAGAGAACTTATTGCAAGCATTTGGGGGAGCCAGGCCCTTTCAGAGGCTCAGCAGCAAGAAGAGCTAAAACATCTCCTCCTGGCTCTACAGCTAAACAAACCCCAGCTGCTCCCTTTACGGCATCAGGCTGCTTAAGACTCGGAGTCCTGGGAGTGAGACTCCAGGGGGCACATGCAGGTCAAACGCGTGGGTAATGAGAGGACTGCCCTGGTAGAATATAACACTTTGATTTAAGTTCCACCAACACATACCCAATGGGTTCTCCACCCTCTCCTTCCAAGAAATTAGGGTGTTGCTGAGAAGGAGTAACTGTTGTTCAACAGCCAAAAAAAAAAAAAAAAAAGACAAAAAAAAAAAAAGACATTGTAACTGCCTGACAGAGCTGGGGAGAAGAGAAAAGAGAGCGAGAGTATGGCATGCTCGTGCGAGCAGGGCGAGCTAAATTACAGAGGTCTACAAAAATAAGCAATTTCAAGCAACGTGGTATCGCTTGGCTATAAGGCATGAGACAAAAAGTGACCGTTTATGAACAGGGCACAGTATGGTGAGGCTAAACTTGGCATTGCACTGTTCAGGGATGAGGATAATGAAGGAGGCTACGGAATCCAGTGCCACCCTTTGCCTATGTCACAGCTGCTTGGAAATAGTGTGTTGTTTTTGCCCAGCGTCAAAGGCTGCAGTGTGTTCCGTGACTGTTATATCCCACTGACACTGGGACAAATAGATTAAACAAGTCCAAATACCATTAACCCACTTACAGATGTGCAGAGAGGGCTCTGAGCTTGGCACATCCCCAACTGGAAGCTTCACTTGAACACTTAAAAGGAACAAGGGCAAAAAACTATCATCTGTGGCCCATGCCCCATACCCCTAGCCAACCACTGAACCCTCTGCTGCCCAATAATCATCCCTTTGTTCTGTTTTTGTTTGCTGATTTTGTTTTCAGTACAAGCCCGGTGTCTTACGTAACAGAACATATGGTTGGGTGAGAAGCTCTTTCTCCCTGAAATTAGGTTTTCCTGGAACTCATAGTGATGCCAAAAGAATGGACAAGTAAAAACCTAAGAAAAAGCAAACCACAAGCACCTACTGTGTGCCAGACTCTATGCCAGGCCTTTTCTTATTTATTTATAAGGCCTTCTCTACAATGTCGCCGTGAGGTAGAAGAATCTGGTAATTCCTGTTTTTCTGGTAGGAAAATTGAATTCCAGGTGTGTAAAGTTCCCATGTTTGGGGAAGCTGGGATTTAAATCCAAGTTTGTCTGGCTCCAAAGACCGATATTCTTTCCTCAGATTTCCTCTATCCTTTAGCAGTGCTTTCTGTGGTTAGTTTTTTTCTTGCCACAGGAACCTGAACTTCAACGTGGCTGGCTCTCAATTTGTATTCGTCTAGTGATGGAAAGCTCGCCGCCTCACACACATATAACACCCATGACGTGGAGACAAAACTGGCCTCCCTGGACATACCTCTCATCTCCACTCTATTCCCTTGAACACCAACAAAGGTCTCCGTTCCTTCAGCTGCATGCCTACTATTTCAGTATCTGAACATGACATCAGGGCTTGGTGTGTTCGCCACGTAAACTACTAACTCTCTGTGCTTTGGTTGGAAAGGTTCTCGGCTATCATCTAAATCTGTGATTCTTACACATGGCATGTGTGCAAGTCCCCCTAGGACACCTGCAACCATACACATTCCCAGGTCTCTTCCAAGACATTGGAATCTCAATGGGCGTCGAGGTTGGGGGGACTAAAAATCTGTTTTTGCCCCAAGCTCCCAAGTCATTAGGATGTTTCAGTCCTATTCTCCAAATTATACTACGTGGGAGATCAGGATCCAAAGAGGAGAATAAATTTGCCAAGGCCATACAGCCAACTGGTCATGTTTTCCTTTTCTGATGAGGCAAGGCCAGCCACGCTGATGCCTGCAGACAGCCCCTCTAAACACATGCCTCTTTCTTACTCTGCCCCGGGAAGGCTGATCGTTGACTGTGGAGCTGAATAGCTTGCAAGTGAGTGAAGAAACTACGTCATCCCTGATCATAAAACCTAGGGAACCACAACCAGGCTGGTATTTGTACAACAGAATCGCCTGGGGAGGCTGGCCTGATGTGGCACTGGCCTTGTTTCCTGAGCAGAGGTAAGGCTTTCCTCCCTGCCCTCCTTACCTACCCAGACGTGAGGAAAAGGGCATGGGCTTGGGGTCACCGAGGGGTCAGGAAAGCACTGGAGATCAAAACAGGGGATATTCCACTCTTGTTTCTGCCAGAGGCATGACCTCGGGCGGGTCCTTTTCCTTCTAGCCCTCAGTCTTCCCATTTCTAAAATGGCAGAGCTGCAGAGCCACCGTGTCTGAAGTTGGAATTGTATCCCAGCCCCCACTGCCAGTGTGACTCCAGACACATCCCTAACCTCCCTGCACCTTGGGACTTGGTCTGTACGTTGGAGACGTCAACTGTTACATCATGGGGTACAAGTGACAACTAAATGAGACATTGCAACTAGTGCTGTTGGCACAGACCATGGCCTTGGAAAGTGTTCAACACATGGTAACTATTGCTCTCCTTGTTACCAAAATTGGTCCTTCTAATCCGAATCCCCAAGAGACCTACCTCTCTGGTCCAGGGGGAGAGTGCTGAGGTCTTACATTTGGATAGACTTTTCCAGTTCAGATTTTTCCTGTACAGATGGCCTTCCAATCCCCCAGTGGCCCACTGGCAATCCCATGCATGGACCTTTTGTCATACGCCAAAGGGGACTGCTCTGTGGGTCCAAAGAAAGAAGCCCAAGGGCCTGTGTTGGCCTGGAGACCCTGTGAGAACACAGATTCAGCCTCAGTTTCCTGGTCTACAAAGTACAGATCACGAGCCCTGTCCTAGAAAACTCAAATAAAAATAGCTTTGAGACTACATAGAACTGTGTCAGCACACATTCTCTGACCACCTGCCATATGTTTTGACCTGCCTTGTGCACATTAAACATGGCTCTACCCAGGAGTTTATGTCTTAGGGGGAAAAGGACACCTAAAGGGACAAGGAGAACTCAATGGGTAATTTGAAGTATCACAAAAGTATGGGGACTGTGAGAACCAAAACCAGGAGCCCTTATCCTGAATGTGGGGGATATGGTTGGAGCAGCTTTCCTGGAATAAGTACCACTTCTCTTCTGGGAGTCTGCTTTGTAAATCTCAATGTCCTCTACAAATATTAACATAAAGAATTCTTTACTCCCTCCACTTCCAGTTGGGGGTCCTGAGGGCTTGAAATCCTGGACTATTAGAGCTGACGGATTCTTCAATGAAGTTCTAGTCCCACCGATCTGTTTAAGAAAAGACACGGAAGACAAGAGTAGGAAGAAACTGGCCCAGGGTCCTGTAGCCTGTCAGTGTTAGCGCTGGGTCCGGAATCTGAATTGTTAACCTCCCATTTGGGGAGTGCGCTGCTACCAGAACTAACAACCTCTCTCTCTCTCTCTCTCTCTCTCTCTCTCTCTCTCTCTCTCTCTCTCTCTCTCTCTCTCTCTCTCTCACACACACACACACACACACACACATACCTGCTTGTCCATCAGAGCACACCTGTGGCCCTTTGCCCTCCCCAGCTGCCAACTCCTGTAAAACAGAACAGCTTGGCTTCGGCCGTAACACGTACAAACACATGTAGCAAAGTTTCCAAAGGGAGACAGACAGTGAGTGCCTTTCAGGGTCTGGCCGTTTTACGGGCAGAGGCCAATTAGAAAACGCACCCCACACAAAGCCTGTGCACGTTGTTCGGCTGTGGCCTTCTCTCCAGACCCCTCGTATGTAGCACTGACAGTACACATTGGAAGGGCCACTCTTCTCAGGGATTCTGGGCCTTCATGTGCTTCCTGGGATCCTGCCTCGGGGTCCACTCATTCTAGGCGTCACGTTCAATTTTGATGAGTGAGCTCATTTAACTAAAAACTAAGTCCAACGAAAGGTTCCAAGGGACAGAGATAATCCTACCCAGTCCATACCCTTTCATTGCTCACAGTCTTATTGGGAACAATGATATTGAGTGAGGAAAATGCTGGAATAGAGGCAAAGAGTCCCCATTATAAGACCCTAGAGAAGAGAGTTACCAATTTCTTCTGGGAGAGACAAAGGTCTCAGGGACCCAGTGGATCTCAGAGACTCAGGGACTCAGCTGGATCTGCCCCAGCTGGAAGAGCATTCCCCGTAGAGGGAGGAGCACATGCAAAGGCTGAGAGGGATGGCGTGAGAGAGCATTGTTTTGAGATTTTTCATTGTCGTACAGGACTGACAACAACTAACACTTACACAGTATTTATGACATGCCAGGTACTGTTTTAAGTATCTGACATAGGTTGACCCAGTTAATTTTCACTAAAACTTTATGAAGGGGCTACTATTTCCGCCAATTGGCAGAAGAAAAAATCAAAGCACGATGAGGTTGTCACCTGCCCAAGGCTGATGGGCCCTAAGCAACCAGTGGCTTCTCTGACTATGAGTGGGACCGGGATTGTTTCTAGGGCAATAGAGTTGGCTGGAGAGCCATGCTCTGCTCAAGACTTGCTGGGACCTTCACCATCTCTAGACTGGCCAAATGGAGCCATTCATTCTGCCATTGTCAACTTCAACAGGAGGTAGTGAAGATAAGAGAAAGGGAGAAGTGAATGATGTTCTGTGTACACGACTCATCATCTAATACAATCCCTCATGTCCACGGCACATACATCTTCCCCAGTGTGGTGGGGGCACAAGGAGAAGCCAAAGCCCACAGAAGGTGAATGGCTTGCTGAGGGTCATCCAGCCCCTCTATTATAAAGGCAAGGCTAGAAGCCAGAGCTCCCCACCTCAGGAGGCAATAGCGCGTTGTAATTAAAATTCTGGGGTCAGATGACACCTGGGTTGAAATTTTGGTTCTGCCACTTACTAGCTGCCTGGGACTAGGAAGTTTCTTAAAACTTCTGGTATTCAATTCCCTCATCTAGAAAACGGGGATGATATTTATATATCACAGAGATGTTGTGAAGAGCACAGAAAATATTACATATGTAAAGAATCTGACATGTGGCAAGCAATCAATAAATTTAATGATAATGTCAATGAAGATGATGATGACGATGGGGGAGGAGGAAAAGGTGGGGGAGGGGGAAGAGAAGGAGAAGAAGGGGAAGGAGGAGGAGCAGAAGGTGGAAGGGGAGAAGGTGATGATCGTAAAGAATCCGGTACTTTTTCCACAAGTCTAGTACTTCATTCTTCCACTAGATTCTACACTGGCTTTCTACAGCCCTTCATTATGGTTCCCATACCTGCATTTGGAGTCGTAACACACTTGTGCAGAATTACACACAGGCCCAGGCATGATTTCCACATAAAGTTAAATTATATCCTTGGCTCTCTATGTTCTAATTACTGTACCTGCATGATGTAAATCACCCCTCATCTATGCACTGTCCACTGAGACCATGTGATTTATCATCCACTTCATGCCCCAACTAGTTCTGCCTAGTCTGACATTCAGACACCAGAGGGAAAGAGAAGGCCCAAGTCCCTGGCCCTCTTAGTTAGCAATTCCTGTTGATCAACCTCCTTAATACCACGCAGATCCAGCCTCACTATTGCAATGGCTCTGGCTCTGGCATCCTCATCTCCCTCTTCAACAACGCTTACCAGCTTCCTTCCTCCTATCCTATCCTATCCTATCCTATCCTATCCTATCCTATCCTAATCCTAATCCTAATCCTAATCCTATCCATTCTATCCTATAGTCTCCACACCACTGGCTCTCTTTTCTCCACTATCCTACTCTGCACTCAGAGGATTCTTTTCACAATGCTTACCTGACCATGTATCACCCCTGCATTCAATTCAATGCTTTCTAGTGGCCAATGTGGTCTGGCTCTGTCAACCTCTCCAAACACCACCTTCAATTCTCAGCCCACACCAGTTGCTCACTATCCATCAAATATGGCACTCTTTCACTGTGTGTTGGTTTTTCTGCTCATAATGCCCTTTCCCTGTTGCTCTGCTTACTGAAATCTTATACATCCTTTGACCGGGAAGGCTTTCCTAATGCCTGTCTTCCATGGCAGAGTTTAAAGTACCTATCCTTTCTCGTGTAAATACGCTATTGCAATAACTACTTATTGAAAGCCTTTGTTTTCAAGCAGCCAATGACTTTGTATACATTATCTAATTTAATCTTTCCAACAGCCCTCTGAGGTAGTGTATTTATCCCCTTTATAGATGAAGAAAGTGAGGCTTAGAGACCTGAAGTTAATGTGAGCTAAACTGAGCCTCTTAATTAGCGAGACCTGCTGAGTGTGCCTTATAAATTTCTCTCAGAATCCAGCCCCTCCTCACTATAAATTGCACAGAGAATATTTAAACCCAGATTGGCTTGACTCCAAAATGTCTGATTTCATCACATTGCATTTAGTTAGCTAAGTTCTGGGAGCTCCTTAAGGGCAGGATCTGGGTCCTGTTCATCTCAGGACCCCAAACCTGGAAATTAGCGCTCAGGTGTTGGCTGGAAGTTAGAGGCACTTAGCTTTTGACTTACGACGAAGAAGGGGGAGCATTATACCCACTTGCCCTAGGAGGTAGTCAGCACCGTGCTTACCAGTTGGAAAGACTTAGTCTGCCCAAGTTTAGATCTCAGTATCTCTCAGTATCTCAACAG